>NC_063334.1:66288095-66320941 GCF_021869965.1 Rhincodon typus
GGCCAGTGGTCGGCGGGTCAGAGCAGAGGGGACGGCCAGTGGTTGGCGGGTCAGAGCAGAGGGGATGGCCAGTGGTCGGCAGGTCAGAGCAGAGCGGGACGGCTAATGGTTGGCGGGTCAGAGCAGAGGGGATGGCCAGTGGTTGGCAGGTCAGAGCAGTGGGGATGGCCAGTGGTTGGCGGGTCGGAGCACAGGGGATGGCCAGTGGTCGGCGGGTCAGAGCAGAGCGGGACGGCCAGTGGTCGGTGGGTCGGAGCAGAGGGGATGGGCAGTGGTTGGCGGGTCGGAGCACAGGGGATGGCCAGTGGTCGGCAGGTCGGAGCAGAGGGGATGGCCAGTGGTCAGCCGGTCATTGTGGAGAACGGCCAGCGTTCAGTCGAGCCGAGCCAAGCAGGGCAGCCAGCTGTCACAGGGCTGGAATGGAGCGGTCAGCGGACTAGGGCCCATGTGGTCAGCCTGTGAGATCTCGGGCCTGGAGGGAGAGCAAGATCACAAGTGGAAAGCTCACAACATGGAGAGACTGCAGGCAATAGAAGGACTGTAATGTTTATCTTTTAACTTTATCTCTTTATATTCCTATTTTATACTGTGAAGAGCTGTAACGTAGAACTTTTAGCTTTTCTCTTAATTTCCCTATTTTCATACCGAATCTACATTAGTACCTAAGTTTTGTACCGAGGTACTTTGTATCTAAGATGGCGCCGTATGTGGCAACACTGTACACATTTCACTGTTCTCTGTATTTTGTACTTGGGTGAATAATGAATTCTGCCTTAACTCAGTTCCAAACTTTCCAAATGATATTAGAATCTAGGCAGGCTGAACAAAAACTGAGTCACCTGACAAGGTGCAAAACCACAAGTTCATCATTGGCAGCAACAGAGGAACTCTGCTAAACATGCACCGAACCATTGTTTCTCCTGGGATGGTGGCAAGAAGATCCTGTCCACGCCCCCATCCCCCAAAGCAGGGAGTCATAGTTTATTTCACAACACTTGCCATTCATTAAGAAGCACAAATTAAGAAAAATTAAGTCAACTGTTCTTAAAGGTAAACCTGCACACCCAAGTTTTTCTCTTGGACAAAGTCATAGAGAAGCATAGTCAGTGCTGGAGTCACCACACACTCGCTAAACTAGGTGTTTGGACTGCAAGTCACTGTTTTGTCAGATAGCCTTAATTAGCTGAGGGAGGTTATTGTATCACCTGACCACATTCATAACACCGTATACTACTGTAACCTTTTGGCTCACGTCACCCCAATCTTTTTCCAACTTATGTTGTTCCACACAAGGTAGAAGGCATGGAAGCTGCTATATGCAACTTGGGTGGCATTCTTGTCTGAGGGACTGGTCCACTGAAGCCCAATGTGATGACATATATATAAGTTTATTTCTAACTTAAGTAAGTTACAGGGTGCTGGATTGGCACTCAATGACAACTGAATTCTCAGAACCATGAACAAAAATGTGACAAAAAAAATGGAATGTTATCTGACAGACAAGGCTCACAACCTACCCTTATTGAAAATGGCATCCCCATCTGCAGCCCTAGCAAAAGGGCAAAGCGTAGGCTGGCTTCAACAACCAAGATCACACTTTGTCTGAACACCAAACAGCATAATTTGAAGGAACAGGAGTATCTTGATTTTGCTAAGAAAATAAGTTGATAGCTTGATGGACTTGAAAATATAAGTTGAAAGTTCTGATGCTCAGAAAGAAGTTGTGGCAATACAGCCACTAACAGTGGAGACAAGAACTTGTTAGAAAAGCAGTACAGCATGCACTGGCTCTCCACAAACTCCAAGGAACTCTAAACATTTTCACAAACCACCCCGTGGACTTTCCCTGTAAAGTGCAGAAACTTTTGGGCAAGGGGACATTGAGTGTAAAAGATAGGGTAAATAATTTACATTATCAATAGGGATAAAGATGTGAGGGTGGAATAGATGAAAAGTAAAAGGTTAATTACATCTTCATTTTAAGAATATTTATTGAGTGTGCGCAAAAGTAGCTATGTTATAACGATGTCATCTCATGGTGCTGGAGCCAAAGTCTATAAAGTTTCAGTAGAATACCCTCTCTTACTGTGCTTTGTGAATAATTATGTTTAATAAATCCCGTTGATGTTCATTCATAAGTATGTAGACTTCGTCCTGCTACATTAATTCCCCAAAGTTTGTCCACATCCCCTGGATGAATTTTAGAAAATTGGAATGATTTGCAGGTGTATTTTCCCAAATGTGCCTAAATTGGAAACTCTTAGCTGATGGCGAAAGTAAACTGCAACTAAAATGTTTTCCCTAAATTGAATTTACGTGACAAATAGTCCCAAATCGTCCAGTCTCTGGATAGTCAGAGACCGAACCTGGTCTGAAAGATAAACTTCTGATCAGCATTTACCTCATGTCTGGCACCTTCTGAAGAAGTCCCCAACTCTGAGTAAGAAGTAGAGACTTTGAAGGGTCTACCTCACTTATGTCACACCACAGTGGAGTTGCACACTGGAAATCAAGCCCCACTATTCCTGGAGTTATCACAAAAGGTTAAAAACTTTATCAAAATGTGCAGAGTCCCTAATACACCTGGCATCTGAGGACCTGCATAGCTGGTGGGCGTAAATGATACTGGTAGAAACCTTTTCACCTTCAGAAGTGAAATAGAGTATTTTTCTCTCCCGTAAAATACTTATAGATTCAAATTAACAGAAAACCAAGTTTCTGTACTTAACAAGAGCTACTATTTATTACAAATAAATGGATTTTAACCACAGAAAAACAACTATGAAGAGTTGATCTACAACTATCAGTTAAAACTCATTCAGGCAGAAGTAGACAAAAGAAAACTCTTGTGTTAGGGTAAAAATTCTTCATTCTGTCTTCTCCAAATCCTTTTCATCTCTTTTCAGGAAGTGCAGACAATCAGTACATTAACTGGAAAGTCTCTTACTAACTGATTAAAGCCACAGCTTACTGCAACTAGTGAAGGGAAAAAAAAAATTCTTTCTTCACGTTTTAAGTATTTTACAGGAAAGAAAAATACACCATTTCCCTTCTGAAGGTGAAAAGGTTTTTGCCCATATTGTTCACACCCACAAGCTATTCAGCTACACAAATGCCAATCAGATAGTTGTTGTCAGGCAGATGGCCATTGTCATCCACATCTTCTCACAATTCCTTAAACCAATTGGCTACTTGTTGCTGACTGAATCTTACTTTGTATGCAGCCCTTGATGCCGGCCTGTCTGCGAACAGTCTCCTCCATTGATGTACAAAGTGACAATGTAAGGACAACTTACAATGGGTTTCAGTGACTCGTTTTTAACATGTGCATCAATTTCTTCCACAGTCAAATATACAGTAAAAATGATGCAGTCTTTCAATTAAGAGTTAGACAGGAAATGTTAGAGGAGTTAAAACCTGCTCTAACTCTTGGCTATCTATTAAACTGACTCTCCTTCCAACCCCAAGCCCCTTTACGATTTCCCAATCAGTCACATGAACCAGCCTCCTCCTAATCTCTCACACTGTCACCCAATCCTGCTACAAAGCTCTCTCTTGTTCTCCAAATGGTGCCCTGGGATCGTTTTACGTTCACCTCAGAAGGCAGTCGGATCCTTTGCATTATCTCTAAAGGACTGATAAGGCGGAAGTGCAAGGTATTTCTGAGCGTAAAACAGCAACCGTAGTCAGAAGAGAAAAGGCAGATCTACACGCGACTGACATCCAGATTCCAACAATGAACCTGCAACATAAGGATCAGGTGGTGGGTAGAGAAAGCACTGGAAGCACGAATGGCCAACAACCACAATGTATTGGCTTTCTTCTCTGTTGTCAAGACTAGTTATGGCCAAAGGCTCAAGGTCCCACCTCACTGCTGGCCAAGGATGGAGTGACTCTTATCAAAGACAAAGAAACCATCAAACAACACTGGGGGGAGCACTTCAGAGACCTCCCCAGCGAGGGCTCTGTCATCGATCTGAGCATCCTTGTAGCATGCTGCACGCCATGAGCTCAGCAGCACCCCAACCTTGCACCGAGTAGAGAAGGCCGCCTGCCAGCTTAAAGAAACCACAAGGCTGCTGGAGCAGACAGTATCCCTGCTGAGGCATTGAAGTGCAGAGGCAAAGGGCTCCTGCTGCAGCTAACCGCCCTTGTCTGCCTTATCTAGAAGGAGGAGATTGTCCCAGGAGAGGTCCAACATGCCACAGTCATGAGCATTTTCAAAAAAGGAAACAAGTTCGACTGTGGTAACGACAGGAGAATCTCCATGCTGTCAAGCATTAGACAAGTCATTGCCAAGGTCCTCCTCCCTGTGGCTGAGGAACTTCTTCTGTAATCACAGTGTGGCTTCTGGCCACGCAGGGCCACTTTGGATGTGATTTTCACCACATGACAGCTCCAGGAGAAATGCAGCTCCTGTATATGGCCTTCTTTGACCTTACAATGGCCTTCGATATTGTCAATCAGGAAGCATTATAGAGCGTCCTTCTCTGCTTTGGTTGCGCCAAGAAGTTTGTCACTATCCTTCACCTGTTCCACGATGACATGGAAGTTGTGGTAATGACAAACAGCTCCACCATTGACCCATTCCCAATTTAGACCAGTGTCATGCAGGGCTGCATCATCACTCCAATATGATTCTCAATCTACTTCACTGCAATGTTTCATCTCACCGCCAACAAGCTCCCTGCTGGAGCGGAGCTAAACTGCTGAACCAGCAGGAAATTCTTCAACCTCTATCACTTTCAATCCAAACTCAAAGTTACCTCAACCAGTGTCATCAAGCTGCAATATGCGAATGACGCTTATGTATGTGCAAGCTCAGAGGACAAACTGTTGTCAGCACCTTTACAGAGGCATATCAGAACATGATATCCTCAAAACGAAGGTCCTCCAATAACCTGGTCTAGCATTGCAGAGCAAACCCCCGATCATCAAGTTCGATGGGGAGGCCTTAGAGAACTTTGACCATTTTCAACACCTCGGGAGTGACCTGTTGACCAAAGCAGATATTTGTGAAGAGATCCAGCACCACCTCCAGTGTGCTAGCACAGCCTTTGGCCACCTGAGGAAAATGGTGTTTTCCGAACAACAGCATCAGATCTGGCGCCAAGCTCATGGTTTATAGAGCTGTCGGGCTTCCCACCCTCCTATATGACTCTGAGACATGGGCTGTCTACAGCAGACACCTCAAGGCACTGGTGCAGTATCACCAACACTGCCTGTGCAAGATCCTGCTGGGAAGAATCTACTGGGAAGAAAGGTGCACCAAAACCAGATTCCACGACCAGGAGAACATCCCCAGCATCGAGGCACTGATCACACTTGATTGGTTGCGATGGGCTGGGCTTGTCACCCACATGTCTGACACGAGACTCCTCAAGTAGGCGCTCTACTCCAGCCTCCAAAATGGCACGTGACCCCCAGGTGGGCAGAGGAAATTCTTCAGTGATAACCTCAAGGCCTCACAGGCGAAGTGCTGTATTCCCCACCAACACCTGGGAATCACTGGCCCAAGACCGTCCAAAGTGGAGGAAGAGCATCCAGGAAGACATCAAGCACCTCGAGACTTGCCGTCGGGAAAAAGTGCAAGCCAGAAGAAAACGGCATAAGGAGCGTGCAGCCACCCACTCCTTCCCACAATCACCTTCTGCCCCAAATGTAGCAGAGCCTGCAGAAGCCACATTGGACTGTATAGCCACCTACAGACTCACCCTGAGGGAGAACGAGAGTCATTCTCATCTGTGAGGGACCGCCAATGATGATGACGATTATCTCTCATTCCAAAGGCAATACCTGCAGCATTGCAGCAACTGTCAGTCGTCATATGTACAATTTCTGGAGTGGAACTTGAAGCCACCAGCTTCTGTCTCAGAAGTGAGAGTGTTCCCATTAACCTACAGCTGATATAAAAAATCAAATCTCCGAGCTAGTGACATACATCACAAAAACTCTTCAAACCTTTTGAAGATGCAAACCTCTGAAGAACATGCATTTTGTTGTTTGTATGCATAATGCTGTTTCTAATTCTGTGTTGGGTTTAAATTCTGTTCTTTAGTGAAACATATTAGAACATTGAATATTTGTTTTGCTAGATGTTACAAAGTGTGATTTTATAGAGATGCTTGTGATGATGACTTAACTTTTCTCTGTTGCAGGCTGCTGCCAAGATAAATGAATGGGAGAATGAACTTATATTCATAAAAGAAAATTACAGTCAAAAGTTGAGATCTCTTCAGGATTAGTTGAATAAAAAGGTATCAGACTGGAAATCAGTGAGCACATTTCCTCTTCAGTTTAAACCATTAAACCAAAACCATATTTAGGTAATATTATGATCTATTTTCTCATTTTAAGTTGATTTGTAGTCATAAAATATCTTAAGTTTAAAATTTAAAGAGGAGTACAATTTAAACTCAGTATTAATTGATGTTTCATAGAAATTCCTTCACCATATATGTAATGGTATCAAGCCTCCTCACCCAATCCAAATCCAGTTTATATTCTGTAGTCACAAGATGTTCATAATTGACTTTAAATATTGTTGATTGCAATCTGAACATAGAGTTTTAGTTAGAACTAGCTTGTCCCAGATAAGCAGGCATGCAAGTCAATGTACTTAAGTCATGCCATTCCTGACTTTCTTGTCATCCATTTAATAACTGGGTGTACCATAACCAAGGCACAGATCACTCTTCCCATACAGCTTTATTCAAAACAGACAAATGTAGAGGTAAGTGGCATAAAATTAACTCTTTAACATGATATACAATGGAACATTGAACAAAATCATTGCACTGCATCATGGACTGACATTAATCAGTTACATAGTAGAATTGGTTGCTTTTGCAGTCTTTATGGATGGCTATATTTCACACTGCATTACTATAATCAATGGTTTTTTACAATCGAAAGTATGCAGGATTGTTTCTCCTACGTTCCATCCATTTTGACTGGGTTGTCTCAGAGTGCTATCTTCCCCCTGCAAGAGGGGGAAGATAGATTGAAAAAAACAATCCACTGCTGCCATACACATTAGCACCTCCAGCGACTGTTTGCAGAGCAATATTCTTCAAACCCTGTGGGAACTGAATAACTGCCTGCCCTGTTGTTCAGATAATGATCCATGGCACAAGGGAACTAATGAGCAGGAGAAAAATGAATTGAAAATCAGAGAAGGCATTGTTTTCAAAATCATTCTTTAGCAATAAATAATTATTCATTTCAAAATCCTCCTTATATGTTTGGAAAGGAGTACTTGAAATTATGTGGAAAGGTTACTTTTAACTAACTGCTGTTTAATTATTGACTATTAACAATGCAAATCTATTCATAATAATTTAAAAAGAAGGCATAAAGAAATATGCCACGCCTAGGGAAAATACTAGAGGGTATCTTAAAACTTTCAAATATTATTTTACCAATGAAGGCAGTTAATTGGATACCCAGTAGAAATGAAATGGTCCCATTCATCAGACTGTCCCCATTAACCAATCTATCAGTCTTCTTCCTGAATAAATTGATAATCAATTATTGCCTGCAGAAACATCACTTCTAAAGGAACATTCTTATAAACCAAGATTTCATTAACAACCAATAATTGTATAACCAATCATAAAATAATTGAAAACCCTTTGTGTTCTCTTTGTAAATCACTTTACTTAATATTAGTTAAACCATAAATAGTTACCTTTAAGTTGTGACTTTGACGAGCATATAGTGCCATTATTTCTTTGCTCTCCCTGGCTTTTGTTTCACAAGAAAAACTATTCAGCACATTTCTAAAATAATAGTCAAACAAAGTATTAGTTTAGAAATTAAAGTGTTATAAATTTAAAAAGAAACTGAGTATAAGAAATGTTTACAAGTCAGTTTGAAAGAAGCATCATAAACAGCAAATCTGATAAACCAACAATACCAAAGCATACACCTGGCTGCCATTTAGTTTGTGATACTGCAAGTAAGTTGGGAGGAAAGGTGGACAAGGAATCTGGAAGCCAACTGCGTTGCCTTATTTAAGAGCCACATCTTACATTAGTAGCGGGGTAGGGCATGGTCAGGAACATCCAATAAAATAACATCTTCCCTGTAGTTTTGGCAGTAGCAGGGGCATCCTTATCAAGCACCTTGTGGCTCATAGAGCCATCCCTGCCCTCCGCAATAACCCTCCTCTTCTCCCATGGCTACCTGACTAGCTCTGACAGGCACATCCCGTTCACCTCACTTCTTAAACAGCCTTTGGTGCTGGTGCTCCAAGGCCTGCTGCAGATCCTGCAATGGCCACTACTCCCAGTGGCAATGCTGGAACTGAAGAGCTCCTAACCGTCTTACTGATCAGCAATCCTGAGAAACAGGTACTTCACCTTTAAGTACGGATTTATACCTAGGTACTTGTATCTACGATGGTGCCATAAGAAGTGACATTGTAAAACTTTTCACTGTACTCCTATAATTCTATACTTGAATACATATGACAATAAAGGATATTCTAATTCTAATTCTAATACATGGAACTCCACTGCTGGAAGTTGGATTGGCATTTCCTTCTGGAGCATCTGAAAATGGTCAATGGAGACAATCAGTGTGAAAATTTGATTCTGCCTGATTTGCACAATCTGAGTATAAAATGAAATGATTTTAATAACATCTCAAACATAGGTGTGCAATTAAGGTTTCACAAAGGTGATATAGTGCTCCTGAGGGAAAGCTGTATTTGCAGGAAGCATACATCTGTAAGAGGGCTATGGTATGTAGCCCAAAGTCAATGCCTTGCACCTCTTGTTTACACAGAAATCTTAAATTACCTCTCGTACAAACAAATGGGAACTTTTGCTGAATTTGCCATTTGTCCTAAATTGCAATGTTTTAAAATGACAGAAGGTGGCACTGTTTTCAGTGCTTTTTGTCTGAAGATATCGAAAGAGTATGAAGAGTCCCGTGTTATGAAGTTACTGCATAACATTGTTGAAGTTAGAAGCCATAGCTCCACATACAATGAGCAAGTTGTCATGGTGGGCAATGGAAGACATCATTCACATGCAACTATGTGGATTTTGAAATACCTACCTCATACTAGTTGTGAGTAACTAAAAAGATCACATGGCTGAATTAAATATGCGGAGCAATTTGAGAGTAATGACCTAAAAGTCCAGACTGAAAGAGGCCAGGTTAATGCAAAAAAAACGAACACTGGTTTGGAATGGGACAGATTTCAAGGAGAGAGGGAATTGAGGAATGAATTAGCTGAAAGAAGGTAGAAATAGTAGTTTGCAAATTTGACTGTAGAACCTCAATGTGACAGAGGATTGAACTCAGCCATGAAGACAGTTTAAAATTGACAGGCAAATGTGTTGGACAGTGTGTTGGTACTCGAAGTTGACAAAGCATCAGGACTGGATGGGATGCACCCAAGGATTTTTGAAGGAAGTGAGAGTGGAAATTGTAGGGGCACGAGTCATAATCTTTCAGTTTTCTCTAAACTCAGGGGAAATGTTAAAAAACTGGAAAATTGCAAATATTACGGCTTCGATTGAGAAAGATTGTAAGGATAAACCCAAGAATTACAGACTAGCCAGTTTATCATCAGTGGTGGGGAAGCTTTTAGAGACAGTTATTTGGGATAGAATAGTAGTTACATGGAAAAAGATTGGTTGATTAGGAAGAATAATTTCTTCAGGAATCAGGAAGAAGGATTTCTAAATGGGAAATCATGTTGGAGCTTGCTGGAGATTTTTGAAGAGATAACAGAAAGGCTTGATGATGGTAATGCTGTTCATGTGGTGTACATGAACTTTCTGATGGCATTTGATACAATGTGAGAGGAGGTGATGGCCTAGTGGTATTATCAACAGACTATTAATCCAGAGACCCAAGTAATATTCTCAGGAACTGGGTTCAAATCCTGACATGACAGATGGTGGAATTCGGATTCAATGAAAATCTGGAATTCAGGTTCTAATGATGATCATGAATTGTGGATTATTTGGGGAAAACCCCATATGGTTCACTAATGGGCTTTAGAGAAGGAAACTGCCTTACCTGGTCTAGTCTATATGTGACTCTACACCCGTACAAATGTAGTTGACTCTTAAGTGCCCTCTGGGCAATTAGGGATGGGCAATAAATGTTGGCCTAGCTCACATCCTATGAATGGTTTAAAAAAAAAGCCACACAACAGACTTGTGAAGAAAGTCATGGGTCTTGGAATAAAAGGGTCAGTAGCAACAAAACTGGTTGAGTGATGGAAGACAGAGAGTAATGTTTCATGGAATTTTTTTGGAGCTGGAGAAATGTTTCTAGTGGAATTCCCCAGGGGATGTTATTAAGACCCTTGCTTTTCCTGATCTATATGAATAATGCAGGGGAGAATTTCAAAGTTTGCAGATCACACAAAGCTTGGAAGAATTGTCAACTTTCAGTAGAACTCCAGAAGGGCATAGACAAGTTGTTAGAGAGGGCAGAAAGGTTGTAGATGAGTTTCAACGGAGAGACATGTGATGCATTTTGGTAGGAATAACATTGAAATACATTACAAAATAGGGACTACACCAATTTTAATGTGGGGGTGCAGGAGCAGAGGATCTTGGTGTACATATTCACAGTCATTGCAAGTGATAGGACAGATAGACAAAGCAGTCAGTAAAGCATACAATATCTTCAGTTTTATGAATAGGGACATAGAGTATAAGAGCAAGGAGGTGAATGCTGAACTTGTATAAGACACTTATTAGACCTTAGTATCGTGTATAGTTCTGGCCAATGTATTATAGAAAGGCTGTGAACACATTGGAGAGAGTGTAGAAGCGATTTTCAAGAATTGTTCCAGGGATGAGAAGCTTCAATTATGAGAATAAATTAAAAGATTTTGGGACTGTTCTCTTAAGGGAGAAGGAGGCACAGAGGATATGTGATAGAGATTTTCAAAATCATGAGCTGACTGGATAAAGTAGATCATAAGAAACTGTTTCCCCTCATTAACAGGATCAATTACAAGCAGGTATAGATTAAAAATGATCTGTGAAACAGTCAAGGGTGAAGTTTGGAAAAAAACTTTATCACTAAGCGAGTAATTAAGATATGGAATGCACTGCAGGGAAGTGCACTTGTGGAGGCAGGTTCAGTTGAGGGCATTGGATGATTATTTGGACAAAAGTAATGTACAAGCGTATGGGGATAAAGCAGGATATTGGCACTAGCAAATGATATTCATTTGACAAATGAGTACGGCGGTGATGGGCTGAATGGCCTCCTCCCGCACTATAACACTTCTGTGATGTTAAAATGAAGCTAGAATTGAAAGATGCTGACATGATGTCTATAGGTGTGATAAAAATGACAAATAATATGAGGAAATTAGAAAAGACATTACGAGAGCTATAGAAAATAGGTGCACTATTGAAGTTAAATGGAAAAGACAATTGTTAGCTGTGAGATGGAAGCTCAGAGTAAAGAGAAGCATTGAAAATAAATGAAAATTGACAAGGACATTTCATAAGTATTTTCTTTAGTGTTTACAAAAAGAACAGTATGTAGTGGAGGTAAATCATAGATTGGATACAAGCTAGACGCAGAACATGACGGTAAATGAAAGGTATCAGAGAAATTGACTAAGCTAAAAGAGGGCAAGGTACCAAGCTGTCATGGAAGCTATTTGTGGATCCGGGAGAAATAGCAAGAGGCTCATGGAAAGGTATTTCAAGACTGTATTGAGATGGGGGTGTATGGCAGCGGACTAGAAAGTGGCCAATGTGATATACATTCGACAAAAATGGACAGAGCTAATCAAATTAATTACAGGCTGTTTAGTTTTGTATCAGTGGTTGGGAATTTCAATTGAAGATGCAATTATAAATATATCCAGATGAAAACAAAATAATTAGGGGCCATGTGGGATTCCAGAAAGGAAATCATAGTTGATATTTAAGGAGATGATCGATATGGTGGATTGATTGGCAAGGTAGTGGAGGGAGAGGGGGATGTGCAATTGTTGTTGTGTGTGGTGTATATATTAAAGAAACATATCTTAACCTGCTGTCCAATACTACTATCTAATATGGTGTGTGTGATAGTCCCATACCTTGTAGTCAATCTACAAGCAGCACTCATCAAGTTCAGATGTCCTAACATAGTCTCCCAGTTGACTCCATTTGTATATAACCTTATCTTCAAATAAAAAGGCCACATTATTGTATTATCAATTTCTGTTGTGTGATGGATATGTTTATTTTGAAAGAAAGAGCAGAAAGACAAGTGTTCATGAAAGTCAAGAAACATCTGACATTGTGCCACATTAGACAGAAGGTACATGGAATTAGGGGAAGATTAGAAAACTGGATATAAAAGTGATCAGAAGAGAGAAAACAGAGAGAACTAGTTAAGGGATATTTTTTGAAGTGATGAAAAGAGGGCAAAGGCATCTACATGTGTATGGTCTGCTTTCAGATTTGCTCACTGCCCTTGATGTAGAACAGCATCCCAAGCTTTCTAACGGAATTATAATTAGATGGAAATGAATGCTGAGCAAGAGAAGATGGGATGACCAAAAGCTTGCTCCAAGGGGTCAGATTCATGGGCAGCCTTAAAGGAGCAGCAGAAAGATGGAGTGCTTTAGGGAATCAATGCCATACTATGGAACCTTGGCGGCTGAAGGAGCAATCCCATTGGTGGGATGAAACAAAAGGACAATCTGCAAAGAGAAATACATATAAACATGAGAATGATCATTTTAATTTGGTGATATCCAGTGACACAGAACCAATATCAGTCAGAGATGACCAGGTAGTAGGTTAGCAGAGCTTGCTGTGGTATAGGATATGGCAGCAGAATTTTAGATGGCCTGGATAGCAAAACAGTCTATTTTATGCTCTCTTTTCCCAGCATAAAAGTTATTTATTTTATGTTGACTTTGATCAGAATTGAACTGTGACATATCATTAGGTACTAGATAAAGCATAATTGCTTTATCACACAAATTCATGCACCAAACATTGTGGCACTCATGGTGGCTCAATAGTTAGAACGGCTGCCTCACAGCACCTGGGTTCGATTCCACCCTTGGACAACTGCCTGTGTGGAGGTTGCATATTCTCCCTGTGTCTGCATGGGTTTTCTCCCACAGTCCAAACATGTGCAGGTTAGGTAGATTGGCCATGCTAGAGTAGCCAGGATGCATGTTTTAGGTGGATTAGTCATGGGAAATGCAGGATTACAGGGAATAAGGTTTAGAGGGGGATGTGACTGGATGGGAAGCACTTCGCAGGATCATTGCAGATTTGATGGGACAAAAGGCCTGTTTCTGCACTGTAGGGATTCTATAACTCACAACAGATATACTTTTAAAGCTCTATGAACTTTGATATTCATTTTGCCCACTCTGAACTCAAGTTCCATCGCCAGGTCAGATTTCCAAATGATATGGTTTAATTCAGATTAAAATCTAAAATGCTGATCCACACCATTTTAAATCATGCACTGTTAAAATAACATAAAATGTGTTTCTTTCTATTTATGTAGTTTTGCAGACAGTAGAATGTAAGTGAAATACAAGTTCAGACATTGTGTACTGATATAAATGCCTGATATAAGGTTATGAATAATTGGATTTTATCTCATATTTCTTCTCCAATTTCTGAGTCAGATTTTAGTCTGTTATTAATTTATCAAACATGAAGCACATAGAAAGAATGTGACAGTTGTAATGCTTAATGTAAATTATTAACTGTAAAGATATATAAAGCAGTTTGATTTCTAACCCCAGGCGCATCCTCGTTTGATATATTTTGGAAAATATTTGATTGGAGTGATGTTACTTTTCATTTATAGAAATTACAAATGTGTTATTTCTTCCTACACTAATTTACCCTACAAAACATTAAAGCAAATGTAGTTTCATGTTAGTGTATTATTTTTGTGGCACAACGGTTGCTGATTTTCCTTCCTCATAAATTTAAACTCTATTTAATTTTAAACATTGCAAACTTAGGGAGGTGCAAGCTGGGAAACATTTCAGTTTAAAATTAAGGATGGGCAGAAGTTTTCAGATTGATATAGCTCTAACTTTTAACTGTCAAAGGACAAACTTGCACTAAGCAAACCATGATTTTGCCAGTTCATCTGTTTTTGATTAAAAATCACTGTTGGTGTATTTCTATGACATTTCTGTTGAATCTGCATACATTGAGAAATACAAAATTTAAATTAATTTTCTCAAAATGCTTGGCTGGTATAGTGGCTCTAATGTAGCTCAAACTTTGACGTGTAGCAACAGTTTACATGGCTGGAATTAACAATGGTTAAAATAACATTTAGATATAGCACATTAACACTGAAAAAATTTAGAAAAATGAATAAAATGTATACCATTGGTTTGTGATAGCCACTATATCGTGGAGGTAAACGTTAAGTATGCAGGTAATTCACACACATTTTATATTTAAGTTGCTCCCACAACACCCTGATTAGTGAAATGGCAGTTAGAAAACATTTGCCTGGAGGGACCTAGCTTGCTATGAGCACATCCCTCAAAGCTACGGAGAAAACAGTCAGTTTCAATATGCACATTGTGTTTCATAGGATCCCTACAGTGTGGAAACAGGCCCTTTGGCCCAACAAGTCCACACTGAACCTCAGAGCATCCCACCCAGACCCATTCCCCTGTAACCCACCTAATCTACACATCCCTGAACACTATGGACAATTTAGCATGGCCAATCCACCTAGCCTGCACATCTTTGGACTGTGGGAGGAAACTGGAGCACCCAGAAGAAACCCACGCAGACATGGGGAGAATGTGCAAACTCCACACAGACAGTCACCCAAGGGTGGAATTGAACCAAGGTTGCTGGCACTGTGAGGCAGCAGTGCTAACCACTGAGCCACCATGCCAGCCCATGTTTCTTTGAATATTTGAAGTAAAAAGCTCTGCTTGTTTTTTTCCTACATTGCAACAAAAACCTGCATTTATATATTGCCTTTAAGGTGAGAAAACTTTGCAACCTGCTTCACAAATACATGCAAGGAAACAGGTACCAAATCATTCAGGGAGAGATTAGGAAGACTTACATGAGATTGCTAAAAGTGAAGAGAGAGGAGTTTAAGGAATGAGCACCAGTGTGTAGTCTTCAGATGCCTGATTTTTTTCTAACAAGTCTCTTGTGAGATATTCTGTTATATTTTCAACACAACATATTTATGCACAAATTAGAAATAAGAGGTGAGTCCAAAATGATAAAAGCTTTTAAAAAAATGATCAGTCTCTGAATTGACCATGAAGATCAGATAGTTGGACATTGCAGCCATTGGAGTAGCGGTTACACATAGTATTGACTCTGGTTTTTGAGCAGTCGGTTTTATATTCCGAGAGAACAAGGTGCAGGGCTGGATGAACACAGCAGGCCAAGCAGCATCATAGGAGCAGAGAGGCTGACGTTTCGGGCCTAGACCCTTCATCAGAAAAGGGGGAGGGGAAGGGGGTTCCGAAATAAATAGGGAGAGAGTGGGAGGCGGATAGAAGATGGATAGAGGAGAGGATAGGTGGAGAGGAAACAAACAGGTCGAAGAGGCGAGGATGGAGCCAGTAAATGTGAGTGTAGGTAGGGGACAGGTCAAGGGGGCGGGATGAGGTTGGTCGGTAGGAGATGGAGGTGCGGCTTGAGGTGGGAGGAGGGGATAGGTGGGAGGAAGAACAGGTTAGGGAGGCAGGGACGAGCTGGACTGGTTTTGGGATGCGGTAGGGGGAGGGGAGATTTTGAAACTTGTGAAATCCACCTATCCCCTTCCTAACTCCCTACCTACACTCACCTTTACTGGCTCCATCCCCGCCTCTTCGACCTGTTTGTTTCCTCTCCACCTATCCTCTCCTCTATCCCTCTTCTATCCGCCTCCCACTCTCTCCCTATTTATTTCGGAACCCCCTTCCCCTCCCCCTTTTCTGATGAAGGGTCTAGGCCCGAAACGTCAGCCTCTCTGCTCCTATGATGCTGCTTGGCCTGCTGTGTTCATCCAGCCCTGCACCTTGTTGTCTCGGATTCTCCAGCATCTGCAGTTCCTACTATCTCGGTTTCATATTCCCTTCTTTTGCAGATTGGTTGCGATTCTATTGTTCTGATTCCTTTCAACTTCATTCAGTTTCACTTAGAGACAGGAACATGTTTGGAAGTCAGCAAATGAAGATGATTCGAGGATAGAAAAGGAAGTGGTATGAACATCTTTAAGGACAATTGGTTATCTGGAGCACTTAAAACGTTTTGAAACAAAACTGAAAGGTTCTGACTTTGTTGTGGTTGGTAACATTGTGAAAATATACTGTCAGGTTCGGCATCATGTTAGCTGCATTTTTTTTAACTGTTTTAGAAGAATACCAGATACCAGGGAATACTAATTGTGCACTTGGAAAATATACTGAAATTAGCACCTCTGCCATATCTTTATGGCAAAACATATTTATTACCCAGAAGTTTCTCAGAGTTGTCGCCATGTTGCCAGAATTGCTTCACCACAAACCTTCTTTACATGGATGAACTTCCAGATTTCCACAGAGTAACACAGGGACAGTCTCAGGAATTTTCTAGCCTTTGGCAAATACTTAACTTAGCTCTTGATTTTTTTTCTTTTTAAACCTTTACATTAAATATCGTGTTCACTGCTTAATTTCAATGTAGTTGTACTATTTTTGTACGGGAATTTTTTTTTCATGAGGCCCTTTCTGATATTTTATGGTGCAGGAGGAATGGCTTGATAAGCAATTTGACAAGGCCATGACTTTTCAAATGTCTACTCATTGCAGCAAAACTGTGGAGATTCAGCATCATCTTAGGCCACGACATCATAATATTTTGGGACGCAACAAAGGTTGTAGACTCTTGTAGCGCAGCGTTTTGGTATTTTGTTTTTCACATATCTTTAATAATATAAAAAATCCTACACCTTGTGTCTTAATCCTTCCTTTCCAGGTGCTGTTATAGATCATGCACTTGCATGTTTATGTGACATGTTCTGATTTTAAGCTTAAATAGTTTTATTTTAACAATCAAATGTTCTGAATGATAAACTTTCAACAACGGCTGAGGTGTTTTATGCGGTTTTTGATAACCACAGTAAAATAACGAAGACAGACAGCTTGAAACAAATCTAAACCTTAATGGCGTTTGATATTTACGACAACATAAAATTGTGGAAATGTACATCAGGACAAAAATGTGAATCATTAATAGCACATTCTAATGTATTTTAAATTGACTTTCTCACAGACTTAACACAAATCGATGGTTATTCAAAATATTTACGATTATACGCTTGCATGTCAGCTTGTCTGAAGCCTCAATGGTGCTACATACAGTAATAAGTTACACAGAAGAAAATATTTCAGCACTGTCTCTCCCAAGGGTACACATGTAACAAACCATAATTGAGTACTAGTTTGCATGATGGGTGCAGATCTCCAAAAAGGTCAAATTCTGTTCAGACTCTCTTAGTATTTTAATGGGTCTTTTAATATGTCAGACATTTCTCTCAGAATAATCATATCTGTGGAGAACTAATAAGCTATCCTGGTTAAATAATCTGTGTGGGATGGATTTTTGAGCTAATTTGATCAATTACTTTGTGTTACAGAGGTCCCCAGATGAGACAGAAGCCAGTGTACACTCTTTGGCAGATGACGAATCAGTGCAGTCAACACATGCTGTCGAGGTAATGAACACTCTCCTTCTTGTCATTTTTCTTCTTTATCCTTTAAAACAGAGTAACACCATGGTTGGCTCCAGAGAGAACTTAAGATGCATTTCAGTTGTATATTATGCAAAGTCTGAAGGAACTGTTACACTCTCGACTAACTGGACAGTTAATATGTCTTATTATATTTGTGCAACGTTGATCGTCACAAAATTTAGGATTTGAATCAATGTACTGCATAGATTTTTGTGGTGTTTATATTGCATTAATAGTGCCACTAGAGTGAATTAGGCTTATATGTTTCCTTCCATTAAAAAGTGTGTGCGCATATAGAAGTAAATCACATTTAAGCTATACAACAAAATACACTGTAATTTGCTTTTTATAGCTATGTGAGAAAAACTCAGTTGCTGATATCCCAACCACACTTACTAGGATAGACTATTGCTATCCTGCACAACATGTAACTTACCTCTAGTATAAATAGATGCATATACGCAGGTGTAGCCTTTCCCTACATATTGCATTTCTCTGATTATCATCCAATGCAATATTACAACAATGTGCTGCCCTGATGTGCCACCGACTAACATCTGTTAAAATTAACAGAAAATAGGAATAACAACATGCGCGTCCATTTCACATGTAATAAAATGTTGCAGTGTATTTAACAAGAGAGCAAGGTGGATTAGCTATGAGATAGGAAAAAAAATAAATGGAGAAAGACTGAAAAAACAGCTAGGGGTGAAATGGGTTTTTGAATGGAATGACCAAGTAGTTGGGTGAGTGTTGGGGTGAAGTTAGAGGAGCAGAGAAGCATTAGTAACATGGAGTTAGAGGAATGGAAGGTGCAACTGGGAAAATTTCAAAAAGTGATCGCTCAGATAGGGCCAAGGAATGATTTGAAGATGGATTGAACATTTTGAATTCAATTCATCAGAGGACATGGACCAGAGGAACTGTGAAGGGAAGGGACATAAAATGTAAATCCGTGCACCTTCTAGTTATCATATATTTCAAGTTGCAAACATTAACTGATTTATACTTAACCCAATGGGACAAAAGCACAATAATAAATAGTTCAGAACCATATAATTCAACCTAAGGCAGAAACAAATAAGCACAAATAGGATTAAATTTCATGAGCTTTGAGGGACAAGTTCTCAGGGCTCAGGTCCTTAATTAATTTGGGAAACACGCAGCAATTAGTAATTTTTTTGATGCTGACTCCTTGACTGCCACTTTCTTTTTAAAACTCAAGTTCAAACAAACTCACAATGATCCAAAACAGGAAATGGTTAACTGTTGCTGAATTAGACCAAAGTTGGCTTTTCTCCTTTTATTGCATATTTAGCATTTTCTCATTAACACTGCATAACTCAGGAAGGTGGGTGAGGTTATTGGAGTTATGAAAACATGTTGCATTACGTCTGTTTGCATATTACCCCCTTGGTCCTGAATATATGACATTCTGTAAATTTTATAGATCAGAATTTAGTGAACAAATAACAGTGAATCTAATGAAGCTCTTCAATATTTATGTGTAATTTGCAACAATGGGCAAGAGTAGGTGGGCAGTTAAATGTGAAAATCTAGAAATTGTCATCCAGGATGCAACACTGCTCCAAAGAGTACACAAAAAAAAATCTCACTGTCTGACTTGTCATTACAATGTAGTGCATAGTGTAGTGTTCCTGTCGTTGTCTGGTAAATAATGGGCAGAATATTATATGGGCCTGAACGACATGGACTATATGCAGAATCGCACAGAAGTCAAACGAGGCCATCTCGATGTTGGGAACAATTTGTTTCATCTTTTAATTAGGTTCCGGGCATTGGTGCGAGATTCTCGCTTGGGAACAGTGAGGATGTAGCTTCCCATCCTACTACCCACCACAAGCAAACTAGGTGCCAAGAATTCTCATCAGGGAAGTGAAAATGACTTCAGCTCAATATTAGCTGCAAAGAGTCTCCAGATTGTTTACCACACCACAGCATCCAAAGGCATAATCCAAATACATCTGTTGTGCACATCTCTCGTCCATGGTCATTAGCATCCGACCATTCCCAACTCCTCAGGATTCCATGATATTGCTCCAATCCACTTGCTGGACTCTTCAGAAGCTCAGACCTGCAATGCAAGATGTACCCGTTCATGAATTGGACCAGGCTAAATCTCAGGTCTGCTGGCTTGCTGTCGTAGCATTAATTCACTCAATGCCTACTGGATGCTCACAGCAACCTTGGCCTGCTCTGTTGTGCGTATTAGCGCAGTCACAACACCGGACAGCTTGCCTTGCTGGTCAACAGTTCTCAGTCATTGATCTGGCTGTATAGCAGGAATGTACGAGTAATGCAAGAGGACAGTTCATCCACAGTCAGCAGCAGTCTGACTTTAAGGGGGCAGCAGTATATGACCAGACTTGGCACTTGACAGTTGGCTGACTTTCTGGGGAGGTAGGAAGCCTATCGGTTGCACTAGGAGAGCTACCAAGAAGGGATACTCAATGTTTAGAACCTCAGCGACCATAGAGGTGAAGGCTGGAAACCAATCGCTGAAGAGCAATCGCTGCTGCCTTCCATCATGTCTTCCTCAGATCTGGCTCAATTTTTTGGTGGTTTGCATGGATGCATTTTAGAATCTCTCCTCTTAACTCACAAATGATAATGACAATTCCCTTAATACAGTATACCAGTTGGTTTTCAAAGATCCTACAGCCTTTTTCTTTTGTTTTTCAGAGTGGTTCAAAGTGAAGTACACTTTCAAATATTCTTCTTAGCAATGATTGGAATTTGGTGATGCATAGCTGCTCTGGCTTGTTAAATAATTCTTTTGCTACTTCATAATTTTATCACTGTGCATGGAAATACAGCCAGTTTTGCTACATGCCATCTTTCATTTCGACAAGAGCTGGGAAAGGAAAAGTTGAAACCATTTTATCTTACCTGTTTTTAAGCTGTGTCCTATTGCTGTTTGTTATGTTTTACTTTATTCAGTTTATTTCAAGGTTATAGCAGCTTTCACAGTTCTGAACATCCCTGTGTCATTCTGGCTATAGCTGGGATTTTTTGCACACTCAATCTCAGCACTACTTCTGACTCCAGGTTCTGAGCACAACAGGCAGAAGAGTAGTCAACATAAGTTATTTGTTAAAGTGTCACTAAGATGGCTACCTGCATGGATGTGTCTCATGGTAGAGGTCACATGACTGCAGCAGACCAGGAAAATATTTGTACGTGATTGCATTTAAATCCAAATGCACGCTATCCTGACTTGGAACCGTATTACTGTTCCTTCATCATTGCTGTGTATCAAGATCCTGGAGCCTCCATAAACATTACTGGAGCACCGTCACCATATGGGCAGCAATGGTTCAGGAATGCAGCTCACCAACACCCTTGTGAAGTTTATAAATGCTGGCCTTGTCAGAGCTGCACACATCATTTAACTGAATTAAAAGTTAAAAATCATAAAATATTGGTTGCAGGAACAGCAACTCATATTCCGCTTGGGAACCCTGCAGCCCAATGGTATCAATGTGGATTTCACAAGCTTCAAAATCTCCCCTCCCCCTACCGCATCCCAAAACCAGCCCAGCTCGTCCCCGCCTTCCTAACCTATCCTTCCTCCCACCTATCTCCTCCTCCCACCTCAAGCCCCACCCCCATCTCCTACCTACTAACCTCATCCCACCCCCTTGACCTGTCCGTCCTCCCTGGACTGACCTATCTCCTCCCTACCTCCCCACCTATACTCACCTTTACCGGCTCCATCCTTGCCTCTCTGACCTGTCTGTTTCCTCTCCACCTATCTTCTCCTCTATCCATCTTCTATCCACCTCCCCCTCTTTCCCTATTTATTTCAGAACCCCCTTCCCCTCCCCCAATTCTAAAGAAGGGTCTAGACCCGAAACGTCAGCCTTCCTGCTCCTCTGATGCTGCTTGGCCTGCTGTGTTCATCCAGCTCTACACCTTGTTATCTCAGATTCTCCAGCATCTGCAGTTCCTACTATCTCTTGGCTTTGTTTCATGTGATTAGCCCACCACTAGCTTCTGGGACAATTAGGAATGGGTAATAAATGCTGTATTTGCCAATGGTGTCCGCATCCTAAGAACTCGTTTTGAAAATAGAAAGAGGCCATTCAGCCCCTTAAGCCTGCTCCATCATTCAATGAGATCATGGCTGATCTGTAGCCTAACTTCATATACCTGCATTTAGCCCTTATCCCTGAGTACCTGAGTAATTTATCTCAGGTTTAAAGTTAACAACTGATCCACCATCCACTTATTTGTGGAAAAGAGCTCCAATGCCCTTTGTGTGCAGCAGCGTTTTCTAACATCTCTCCTCAATGGTCTTGTCCTAATTCTCAGAGTATGCCCCCAGGTTCTAAAATCCCCAAGCAGTAGAAATAGTTCATCTTTATCTACTTTTTTGTGTTAACATCTTGCAGACTTCAATCAGATCACCCCTTTACTTTTTGCATTTGAAAGAAAACAGGCCTAATTTGTGTAATCTCTCCTCATAACATAACTCCTGAAGTCCAGGTATCATTCTTGTAAACCTATATTGCACTCCTTACTTCCTGAGGTGACGTGCCCAGATCTGCTCACAGTACCTCATATACTGCAGCAGACCTTCTGTATCCTTATATTTCCAGTCCTCTAGATATAAGAAGCCAGCATTCTATTAGGTTTCTTGCTTATTTGCTGCACCTGTATATGTGACATTTTAAAGACGTCTGCCCTGGAATGCCCTAGTGTCTTTGAAAATCCATGGTATTTAACTTCATAATATCTAGAAAGTATCCTGGTCTTTTTTTTTTGGTCCAAAATGGATAACTCACACATGTCTTGCACAGTCTCGCCCATTCACGTCGTCTTTCAATACTCCTTTGTAGTTTTAAGCTGGCTTCTACGCTGCCTAACTTTGTGATTTCAGAAAATTTGGATAAATACTATTATCCAAGTTGTTAAAAATAAGGTGAATAATTGAAGTCCTAACACAGATCCTTGTGGGACATCACTGGTCACATCCTCCCAATTTGAGTGTCTACCTATTATCTCTACTTTGTCACTTGCCCCTCAACTAATTTCCCAGCATGTCAATAATTTGCCCTCAATTGCATGGGCCTCTACCTAAGTTAACAGTGGGACTTTATCAATGCCTTCTGAAATCCATATGAAACAACATTCATAGACAACCCCCTGTCTGCTACCTTGGTCGGCTCTTCAAAAAAATTCAACGAGGACTGTCAGGCATGACCTACCTGTCATGAGTCCAAGCTGGCTCTTCCTGATTAACTGAAAAATTTCAAGGTATCCAGTTACCCCATCCTTGTTGTACTGTTAAGAAAAGAGACATGCTGTTGAGGCTTTTTGTCCTGCATTCATCAGGACAGAATTACAAGAATATCAACCTTCAAAGGGAAATAATTTATCCTGCATGAGAAAAAGGGTGCTGATTGATTGACTAGTGGATTTTGATTGGATGAGATGTTGTGATGGACAATGGATTCTTTCTCCGTGATTAATAACCACTTTTACTTTTACAAGGGGTGTGTACACTATCTGTCTTCTTGCCTTTCCTCTGCCTCTATCAAAAGTATAAAAGGCAATCTATTTTATGATTCCTTTCAGTTCTGAAGAAAAGGCATATCCAACTTGAAACTTAACTGTTCCTCTCTCCACGGATGCTGTCAGACCTGCTGAGTTTCTCCAGCAATATATGTGTCTTTTTTTTTTAACTATTTATAAGATGTTTCTTGTAAGATGGATTCATCATTCTTATTAAAGCTGTTGTTGTCCTCATGCCCAACAGAGAGATTTTCCTTCAAACAAGTTCAACATCAACAGCTTTAGTGAGAATAAATAATCACTCCAAGATGACAAATGTATGAATTGACATTGGCTGCAGTGTTCAAACATAGCATCAAATCATCTCATTGGCATCTCATAGAGCCATAACGTCAGAAGCACAGATAGAGACCCTTTGGTTCAACTTGTCCACGCTGACCAGATGTCCTAAACTGATCTAGTCCCATTTTCCAGCGCTTGGTGCATATTCTTTTAAACTTTTCCTCTTCATGTACCCATCCAGATGCCTTTCAAATGTCGTGATTATACCCGCTTCCACCACTTCTTCTGGCAGCTTGTTCCATCCATGCACCACCCTTGGAATGAAAAAGTTTCCCCTCAGGTCCCTTTTAAAACTTTCCCCTCTCAACCTTACATCGATGTTCTTTAGTTTGGACTCCCCTACCTTAGGAAAAAGACCTTGGCTATTCATCTTACCGATACCCCTCATGATTTTACAAACGTCTATCAGATCACCCCTCAGCTTCTGACACTCCAGGGGAAAAAGCACCAGACTATTCAGCCCCTCCCTATACCTCACCCTCCAATCCCAGCAACATCCTTTTAAATCTTTTCTGAACCTACTCAAGTTTAACAACATCTTTCCTACAGCAGGGAGACTAGAATTGAATGCTGTATTCCAAAAGTAGCATCACCAGTGTCCTGTACAGCCATAACATGACTTCCCAACTCCTATACTCGGTGCATTGAACACTAAAGGCAAACGTGCCAATTGCCTTCTTCACCATCCTGTCTACCTGTGACTCTATTTTCAAGGAACTATACACCAGCACCGCTAAGTCTCTTTGTTCAACAACACTCCCCAGGACATTACTATTAAGTGTATAAGTCCTGCCCTGATTTGCCTTTCCAAAATGCAACACCTCACATTTATCTAAATTTAAAATCAATCTGCTGTCCCTCAGCCCATTTGCCCATCCGAACAAAGTCCCATTGTACTCTGAGATAACCATATTCCCAATGCAATTCTTGCTCCCTCTCAGTGACACAATCATATTAACTCAGGTTTTTACCTAATACAGTAAACTGTGTACCCTGGTGATCCCACACCACCCCTCATGTAAAGTTAACCTGAAGCCAATCGGTTGGAGCATGCAATCACAACTCAATCTCTTTGGGCAGTTTCTTTGGATCGAGGATGACATTCTTCCAATCCAGAGTTGAGGGTCGTGAGGTATATAAACATTCCAAGTTTTTAATTTGCAAACCCCTGTCACAGTCAGTGTTTGAAAAGGCAGATGGGTAGGATGCAAGGGTGTTTACATGTTAATTCCATTATTTACACTTAACCTCTGTCTGGACTCAGAGATGTTTGAAGTGGTTCGCACCTTTTAAGATGATTCTTCACCAGTTATGATGTGCTTGTGTTACGGATATGGATTCCCATGAGTCAGTGGGGATGTTGCATCTTTTTAAGGAGGCTCTAACGACATCCTCTAAGTGTTTCCTCTGCCCCCTGGATAATGATGTGCCATGACGAAGCTGAGAGTAGAGAGCTCATTTTGGAAATCTACGTCAGGCGTATGGACAATGTATTCCATCCAAAGCAGTTGATTGACCATAAACAATATCTCAATATTCACTCACGGGTGTGGGCATCACTGGCTGGGACAGCATTTATTACCAATCCCCAGTTGCCCTTGAGAAGGTGGTGAGCTGCCCACTTGAACTATTGCAGTCCATTAGTATAGGTACACCCACAATGTCATGAGGGAGGGAGTTCCAGGATTTGAGGATTCCCAGGAGCATGACAGACAAAATCATGTGGAATTGCTCTTGGCTTCCATGGGATTCCTCCATTAAAAGGCACTCAGTGCCTGATTGAAAGACCTGGCATTAGGAAATTTATGGGTGGGCGCTGAGAACCACCTCCTGCTCTTGCAGTCTCCCTTCTTCCCTATACACTCAATCCATGTCCCCTTTCCTGCCATCACTTACCTGTAACCAGTAATCAAGCAATGATACTTGGCCTTAAGTGGGCACAGTGCTGGCAGCAAACAACACCTCCCAATGCGCACTGCCATTCAATAAAGCAGCCAGCTTCTAATTGGTGGGCAGAACATGTCTTCCTGGGTTTCTTGATCCCCCTTAAATTATTTATTCTCTCTCACACTGGCCACTATTATGTTACACATCTTCCTTCCCACAGTTTAAAGCTGCACAGTTGAAGGTAGCTAGTGTACAACTGGTTCAGCCATTGTGGTCCCAGTTGATTTTATCTGGAGAAATCAGATCCCAGAATGAAATCTAGATTGACATTTTCTTTTCTTTTTGGTTTTAATGTGGTGGTCTTTCATTGATGCACAAATAGGTAATGCTGCAGATACTAATTGAGCAATAAAATAGAAGTATAAAAGAAATGATGATAAAATTGAGTAAACAAACCTACTACCAAACACAAACTTACAGATTTTGAAACACATGGTAATATACATCAAATCTCAAAAGCACTCCTTTACAGAACTCACACCGGGGAGAATTTCCTTCACTTTCATATCAATAGAGCTTAATTTAATTATGGCTTCAATTCCCCATTTTGAAAATCTAACGGCCTCTTTCTTGAGCCTTCATAATATAACTGATCTTAGACTTACTCAGCTTCACTTAATCCCTTTAGGATTTTAATCAAACACTTCTGGTCTGGAACTTTTAAACTAAACTCATTGCGCTGAGGTAACATATTTCCGAACAGTCTTAAAATGACCTCATGTTCTCAAGAACAACTGTTTTACACATCTAGTTTCAGCCAAAATGTCTGCAAACTACCACTAACTACAACTAAAAAGCATTTTTCCTAAATTATGGGTGCTTTTTCCCTAAGTTCCAAAACATATCCAGAAACTTCTAGCTGACAGCTTTATGCATATACAATTTATTTCATTCACTTGTAAACTCTCAAAATGTAAGCAAGTTACTTGAAGTGTCTCTCTAACATTGATTCAAAATAAATCACCATGGCTGTATGAATACTTACAAGTCAATAATTAAACTCCTTCAGGTGAACAAAAGACCTGGCATCAGTTCAAAATTCCAAATCCAACAAATAAATTAAAGTATATATAAATCAGTGCTGACCAGCGCAAATATCTGGGTAGACAACATAAAACCCCATAAGGCCCTGTTCTCCTGTGTTGAAATTGTTCATTGCTGCAGGATCACCCTGAAATATAAAGATATCCTGACTTTTTTGACCTATTGACCATATTTTGAATTCTTCTCCCTTGATATCTGTGCTCTTACCTCCAAAAAGTGTGAAGATTCAATGACCATATTGTACACTCTTTCATTTTTCCCTTTCCTTTCCATCCAACTTGAAATTCTGAAGGGTTCTCCGTACAGACTTATAGATCTGAGTCTTTCTCTAATATCCCTCATGACCACCCCAAGCCATAGACTCTTTGGCTCTGATATTGTTAGCAGTAGCAGAAATGTTTTACAAATCCACACTCATGAGGTCATTCTTTCTCTAACAGGGCCGTGATTTTAAAATCATCTCATTGGATGCCCACAAAAAGAGTAAGCTGGTCAGATCTATGGGTTTGCATTTTCATGGTTAGAAGCTGCAGTTGATGGAAACATATGTAACGCACAAAGCCCTGAGTGAAAATTTTAATTACAGGAAAGACTTTGTTTCTATTTATAACATGTAGTGTGAGAAACTAATCACCTTCTATCCCAAAGAATTGTAAAGGCTAGATCATTGAAAGTACCTAAAGCAGAGGTAGGTAGAATTTTGAAATATTGAGAGATGAGGGCTATGAAGATGATGCACAAAAGAGGGGTTAATGTCTAAGACAGATTAGCCATGATCTTATAAAATTGCCAGTTAGGCTTGGGGGACTGAATAGCTTCCTCCTGCTCCTATAATGTTCTTTCCTCACATGTCAATACCAAACTCTGTGCTAGGTTACTTTCTTTATGATAACATAGCAGCAATGACGTCTCAAATAACACTTTGAATCTGCAAGACTCTGGCTTCCTTGGGTGTGGTATCAGTACTTAGGTGGCTCTTGAGACCTGTTCAAAAATGATAAGGCAAAATGCACTGTGGCTATGGTTAGAAACTCAATGGGTTAATAATGTCCAAAGATGCTACAGAGGAAGTACTCAGAGGAAAAAGAGCCATTTTTAGTGGGATCCTAATTTCTATTGGCACTTTCTTTTCCTCTTTTCTCCCCTTCCCTTTCCTTTCTCCACCATTATTCCCATTTCTTTAATTTATTCCTTTCTTCTCTTTCTATCGTTCTTTCTTTTGGGCTGGTGCTTGAGTAAGTGAAAAAATGGCACAGATATTAAGGATCAGCAAAAGTGGCTGGTTTCTTCCTGCAAGGCATCTTCCATTATGTGAAGCACAGATGAGTTGTGTAGCTATGTACAAAAGGATATTTTATCTTGAGAGGAAGAGGGTAAACTTAACATCCTGAAAATTGGGTGGGCTCTGGATTGTTTGGGTACTTTGGTTTAAATGGATTATAATTTTTTTTTAAATCTCATACCCACATTCTCCTCCTTCAACTTTCAGTTTTAATAGTAGTGGAAACCAATGGACTCCCAGGAAGAGAGTGGCTCATTCAGATGTTTTGTTTAGGTTGCATTTCTTAGATTTTACCCCTCTGCCAGCTTTAACGCTGCAGGCCAGTTTTCCCAATCTTCAGGAAGCCTGGCGGCTAATGACATGTGAAAATGCCTGCATGAAAGAGGGAAATGTTTTCCAATACTGTTATTCAGCACAAAGAGCAGGTCTATTTTCCCCACTCCAACCTCACAAACTAACCTAACAAGCTAACCTGTTTCCTCCCCATGATTCTGCCCACTACTATCTGACCACCCACCCCTCCCCTGCGTCACTGCAATTTTAAATTCTCCAGAACCATAATCTGAAAAGTTTTTTTTTTTAAATGGTTTGCTACTTGCTGTAGATACGGCCCACACAAATCCCACCTGATTTAACATCCAAATGAGAGAATTAGTCATCAATTGTGAGACATTATTACATGCTGGCAAAAGATTTCCTCACTGCTATAGGTATTTCAGTAGCATTTTTTAAAAGAATAAATTTTTTTTCAAATAAATACACCCACATACACCTTATCTTGAGTATTGAAAATTGCCTTGATAATCCACGGATTGACTCCCAGTGCCTGAAACATGGTGGAATGTTGAAGATATAATTGCAAAACCAATAGGAAATTTTACATTCCAACTCATTCTGAAGTAAGTCTTGCCCTTACAATTTTTCATAGTTGGTGAATTCTCTCACCTATAATTCCAAATATTTACCTAACGAATCACACATAATAATTCCTATAATCATGCAGAAGCTGCAAAAGCAATCAGATTACAACTAAAAGCAATTCAAATTTGAATAAAATGAAATGCAGTTTGCTCGAGTGTAATTGTTGGTATAAGACCATAAGATCAGAAGACATGGGAGCAGAAATTAGGCCATTCAACCCATCGAGTCCGCTCCACCATTCAATCATGGCTGATAAGTTCCTCAACCCCATTCTCCCGCTTTCTCCCCGTAACCCCTTGATCCCCTTGATATTCAAGAACGTGTCTTCACATATGTGGCAAGACATGTTCAGTTAGGTCATTAGAAGGCATTACCTCTTTCTTCTTTTCATTTTTCCCTCATTCAAGCATGTTTATTTTGCTATTCTTTCTCACCCCTTTAACAATTTCCTGCCCATGTCAAATTCTTCCTCCATTTTGCCCAATTTTCTGTTTAACTCCTCAATGAAACCAAAAACATTGACCTGGTGGTATCAGAGTAAAAAAAGCTGAGTTAAATTTTTAATCAACAACCTGGTGTCCAAGATTGGGTGCAAGTGAGGCCAAAAATGATCGGAAAAACCAGAAAGGCAGGAGACATGAATATTTTCCTATCATGACAGGGGGACATTGATAAAGTTTTTAGTTAATTTATCAGCAAAATAGACATCCTGGTCAACTGCTAGGAGTGATCTCCAGTGGCAGGAGGATCCAGATGGGTAATTGTGGGCGCAGTTCCCACAAAGCAAGAGAGGGGAGAGAAACTGTAATGGAAAAGAAAAGAGGTCACGATCGGGAGAAGAGATACGCCATGATGTGGAGGACAGAGAGAGGGTGTAATAGGATGTGGGGGAAAGAGACACCACAAATGAAATGGAGGAAAAAAGTTATTGTCGTGTGAAGGTCGTGATGAGAATGTGGGGAGAATGGTATGTTGGCGCTCAGTTTGAGTTCCACCAGGAGCATTCAGCTCCTGATCTCATTAGTACTTTGGCTCAGATATAGACAAAAGAGCTGAATTCCAATGTCTGAAGTGAGATTGACCGTCTTTGACATCAAGGCAGCGTTTGACTGAGGCCGGCATCAACAAATTCAAGTGACGTCAATAGGAATCAGCTGGAAAACTCTGCTGGCTGGATTCAGACTTTGCACAAAAGGAAAATGTCCCAGGACATTTCTGTAAGAGTGCCTCAGGATAGTCCTTTTGGCCCAATCATCAATAACCTTCCCTCCATAAGGTGCGATGCAGGGATATTTGCTGATAATCTCAGGTGATCAATTCAATTTGCAACCAAGATAATACAAATTTAACTAGTTATCGTTCAAATTTGTTGAAGACTCAGACATCTCTTCTACCTGAATTAACCAAATAAACAACAACTAGTGGCTGGAAGTGGCCAAATCTATGGCTTGTAAAGTCACTTCTTGAATCACCAAAGCCTATCTATGATCTACAAGGCACAAAGTCAGGAGTAGGATGAGATCACTTATCTAAATGAGCACACTTGGCTCTGCCAGCATTTATTGCCAATCCATTATTACCCTTCAGGAGGTAGTGGCAAGCTTCCCTCTTGAGCCACAGCAGTCTATGTGGTATAGATACACCAATAGGGAGTTCCAAGATGTTGACTCAGCTAGAACAGTTCCAAGTCAGAATGGTAGGTGGCTTTGAGGCTGACTTGTAGCTGGTGGCATTCTCATGTATCTGCTCCCTTTATCCTCCTAAGCAGCAGAGGTCATGGGTTGGAAAGTGCTGTCAAAGAAGCCTTAGTGAATTGCTGTAATGCATCATGCATATCATACACATTGCTATCACTCCATATTGATAGCAGAGGTAGTGTATGTTTAAGATGATGGATACAATGTTAATCAAGCAGGCTGCTTTATCCTGGGTGATGTTGAATTTCTTGAGTGTTGAGTTCAACATCCACACTTCCAAATGGTGTTAAGCAGGTGACTGATGCCATTTAATGAAATGCATTCATTACTTTGCAATGGACATCCAAAATTAACAGGATAGGACTCTGTAGTTTGTAACATTTGCAAACTCATCCCAAAGCCAGACCTCAATGACTGCCATGTCTGATCATTTTTGTGAACCTTTGTCCTTGAAAATTGCATGGTGATTAATTGCAGTAGATCTGTGTCTGTTCTCCTGGCAGATGCTACACTACTTTTATACTGAAGCAATCTTCCATCCTCCCACACTTCATCTCTGTGCAGCAAATAACAGACTGGCTGTTTCATGAAAGCATAGAATTGTTATAGTACAGAAGGAACTACTTGGGCCCTGTGCTCATGTCAGCTTATTGAAAAGGTCTCGTAGTTTGTCCCAGTTGCCTGGCATTTTTCCATAACTCTACAAATGTTTTCTATCTTTGGATGTTTTTCTCATTTCCTTTAAAAATTATGATTATCTGCTCCAACACACTGTCAAACGGTGTTTTCCAGATCCTAACCGCCCCCTGTGTAAAAGAATTTCTCTCATAATGCCATTGGTCCTTTTGCCAATCACACTAAGTCAAAATCCTATAAGTTCCTGACATTTTCACCAATTGAAACAGCTTCTCCCTATCTACTCTGTCCAGACCCTTCATAATTTCAATCATAATTTTATCGAATCTCCTTTCAGTCTTTGGAAAGGAGAACAACCCAAGCTTTTCCAATCTATCTATTAAAATGAAAATCCTCACTACTAGAACCTCTCACATAAATCTATGCAGCTTCACCTCCTAAGACTTCACATTTAACCTAAAATGAGGTGCACAGAAATGGACTGAATATTTCAGTTTAGGCTGAATTTTTTTTTTAAGAGTTCATCCTAACTCTTACTTTTGTACTCCATGTCCCCTCTTATAGAGCCCAGAATTCCGTATGCATTTAGTCACATTCTCAACTTGCCCTCAACTACCTTCAAAGACTTATATCTCTGTTTCTGCACCCCTTTTAGAATTGCCTGTCTATGACCCCTTGAGTTCTATCACTATCTTCTTCACTGTTCACATTACTTCCATGTTTTGTGTCATCTGCAAATTTTGAAATTATGCCCCGTACCCCCAGGTCTCGGACTTATGTACAGATCAAGTAAAGCAGCAATCCCAATAGTGATCCCTGAGGAATTTCACTGCATGTCTTCTTTCAACACCAAGAAATAACCGTTTACCAATACTCTGTGTTTCTTGTCACTTATTCAACTTCATATCCATGTTGTCAGTGTCCCTTTTATTTTTTTAAATATTTTCCTCATCAAATGCTCAGAGATATTATTACACACCTCTGGAGCAGGTGGGTCTTGACTCTAGGTTCCCTAGCTCAGAGATGGGGATATGGCCACTGTGCCTCAAGAATCTTTAGCTTAACTGCACCTGGTATTCCCAGGCAGTCTCCCATTCAAGTACTAGCTCGGCCTGGGTCTGCTTCGCTTCTGAGATTACACATAACATCTCTCTCTGTTATCTCATGAACAACAATTTAATTTGTTAAACATGATTTGCCTTAGCGGTTTTCCCTGATCAAATCTGCTCTTGCCCAAATGAGTGCTAATTTTGTCCCTGATTATCACTCTGAAAGTTTCCCATCATCAATGTTAAACTAACTGATTCTTAGTTGCTGGGTTTATTCTTGTACCTTTTCAAACGAAGCTGTAATATTTGCAGTTCTTCACTCCTCAGGTCCCACCCAGTATCTTAAGTGGACTGGAAGATTATGACCAGTGTCTCCAGAATTTTCGCACTTACTTTCCCTATTTGGTTACAATCAGCCATTCCTGGTGATTTCTTAACTCCAAGTACAGCCAGACTTCTAATACTGCCTCTATTAATTTTTAACCTAACCAGCTTTCCACATCAAGCAGATGTTCACCTGCACATCTGCCAATGTGGTATACTGCATCCGCTGTACCCGGTGTGGCTTCCTCTACATCGGGGAAACCAAGCGGAGACTCGGGGACCGCTTTGCAGAACACCTACGCTCGGTTCGCAACAAACAACTGCACCTCCCAGTCGCGAACCATTTCAACTCCCCCTCCC
>NC_063334.1:66335941-66375898 GCF_021869965.1 Rhincodon typus
GAAACGTTAACTCTGTTTTCTCCTCCACAGATGCTGCCAGACCTGCTGAGATTTTCCAGCAACTTTGTTTTTGTTCCAATGAACCTTATCTGGATGGTCTCCAACACCAGTATATCTCTCCTTAGGCAAGGGGCCCAAAACTGTTCACGATATTCCAGCAGTGGTTTGATTAGCATCCTGAATAGTTTTAGCAAAGCGCCTCTACTTTTATAAACCATCCCCTTTGAAATAAAAGGTCAACATTCACTTTTCTTCACTTTGTTGTGATTCATGACAAGGTCACCAAAATCCTTCTGTTTTGCAACTTATCCCCATTTAAACAATATATACCTCATCTATTCTTCCTGTCAAAGTGCAAGACCCCACATTTCCCAAATTATATTCCATCTGCCAAGATTTTGCCCACTCACTTAACCTGTCTGTATACCTCTGCAGACTTTGCGTAATTCTCATCAGTTGCCTTCCTGCCTTATTTTTATTCAGCTGTGAACTTGGCAACAATACTTTCATTCCCATCATCCAAGTCATAATATATAATTGTGAATAATTGCGACCCCAGCACTGATCCCTGTGGCAGTCCATTAGTAACAGGTTGCCATCCTGAAAATGGCCCACTTATTCCAACTGTCTGGCTTCTGTTGGCTAGTTAATCCCTTATCCATGCTAATAGATATTTTAAATCAAGTTGTTCAGGGACGTTATAACTCACCTCTGGAACAGATGGGACTTGAACACATGACTCTTGGTCCAAAGGTTGGTACATTACCACTGCAGCACACAAGCCCCTCTATCCATGTTATTATACCATCTCCAACACCATGGACTCTTATCTTATTAAGTCGTCTTAATATGTGGTACCTTATCAGCTGCTTTCTGAAAAGTTTAGTATATTATATCCATTGCTTCCCCCTTCCCTTTTATCAATCCTGCTCTATACCTCTTCAAAAAATCCTAGTAGATTTGCCAGGCATGATTACTTCTCCATGAAGCAATGCTAACTCAGCTCAATCATCTGTTATTATACCCTTTATAATAAACTGCAACATATTCCCAATATCAGACATTATCAAGAAATTGCAGTGACACAGTCATTGTCATGTCATTGTATACAGTGGCTAAGTAATTGTCTAATATAAAACTATTCCTTCAATAGTTAACCAAGGAACAATTCCACAGTAACAGCTCTGTTTACTATGCCACTTCATAACTTTGTAGAGGGGAACAGTTTCACAAATCCTACAAATACCTACTATTATTACTTTTTCCTTTCATCAAACCATCTGGAACACAATGACTGACTTGCCCCACATTATCTCAAAATAATAATTTATTCGCTGGTTTTGTTGGAGGAATTAGAGAATACTTCTCCCTTGGGGAGAAAACCTCTCAAGCCTCGGGTAACCTGACTCACTTCAGCAATATTTAAGGAGCAATCCCCACATTTCTCATATGAGCCACATTCCCCATTCTTTAAGTTCTGAGGAAACACATTTCACTTGGACCATTGCTGTTAGTTTAGAGTTCTGCTTCCAATAATTAGCATATCTGGTTGCATTGAAAACATGTAGACTTTTAGATAATATCCCTTCTCTCAATGCCTTCATTTCTGGTCTGAGGTGGTGAATCAGTTTGCGATCCCAGTTTTTCCTATTCATTCCTCCTTCCTTTGAACCTTCCATCTTCTTGGGTTTCTGGAATTGGTAGTAATAAAGTTTCCTTTGAATTAAGAGTTTCTGAGCAAGCTTATATTCAACAACCTCCGCTGCTTTACAGTGGAACGCAAATAAAACAAACATTTGTGGAGTGAAAAACTGAGGCTGCCTACCAATGCAAGAATTTTGTCGCTGAGAACGTTGACATATATGCTAGCCAACTTATAAACTGTAATCACAAGTCTGCGAAATACTCAAGTTAATTTTTAATTTGAGAGAAACGGGTTTAAGTAAAATAAATCTGGAGTGATTGACAAAATGTATTGCATTTTCTTGTTTATTTTACTTCTTACTGCTGTGTGCTTGACCCAAAATCCTCAGTGCCTTGTTAGGTACTGACGGGAGTGAGTGTGCTGTATCATCCTTTGATCAGTTATCTTGTGAGAGAACAACCATCGACTTCAATAACTGTGTACGATAAGGCCAGCGCGACCTCCTTTCAAGAAATAGGAAAAAGTACTTTTTCAAATTTCACAGTGGACTGTGCAGAAAATCCATCTCAAACTGAATTTCAGAAGAAGTTACGGCTGCTGTAAGTGTTCGCTGAGACTGTCTCCCAAAGTAATAGCTCAGGACATAGTTTATAGCTAAGCAATATTTTGTGACAATCTCTGCTGCTACTATCACAGAATGTGTTCAGCTGTCAGGCACAAAGATTTAGTTCATTCATCTTTTACACAGCTTTATATTATACGATTTTAAGCCTATTTCAAAAATATCAGGATTTAAGTCTAATCATACATTATTCACTTCTAAAATTGGGTCAGCTAGAAGCATGATGACCAGCTGTTTTCTCTCTCTTTCTAAATAGCATTTTCATTAACAGGTTACTGTCATCCAGAAAATATATCTTTACACATGATTCATATCATGACAGTGATTAACATGCAATGTTGGCTCGTATTAGAAAATTTGAAATAATACCAGATTAAAAATCTATTCTATTTTCTTATCCCTTTTTCATCTGAAAATGTGTGATAAAACGTCAATGAAAAGTTATGAAGCAGTTGATATGATGCAAATTTAAAGGAAAACTGATTATGCATTGCATAATCAAAGCAATGTTTAAGTTCTGTATTATCAAAAAATGATGTGCATATTGAGATGGAATTAGTTATTTATTTGGAGTTAATTTCTGTTCATTCAATACCAATGTCAGTCAAGAAGACTAACAACTTAAAGACAGTAAAAGGGTAGAGAGGTTGTTGATCAGTAGAGCTGGCTGCTGTCTACATGTAGAACTTAATAATGCTTTTGGAGCATGCTACTAAAGGGTTGTATTTAAATAACAGAGGACGAAGCATATCATACAAGTGCCTTTGAGGAGTGTTAATAGACATTGAAAACTCAAGACAGTAGAGATTAAGAACACAGTTTCCTGTTCCTATATTAAATGATATAAATAATCACATTGGTTTAAATTAGACAAAGTTAACAGTTTGCTGTTTTTACTTAGAAAGAAACAGGCACCTATTCCTGGATTCCCTTGATTGACAGGCCATGAGTACCACCTTAGGAAAAGCCTAGCCATCTATTTTTCCATTTTCATAGGCTTCCTTGCTTGTAAATATAATGATTTGTTTTGACAGATTAACCCATTTGGCTGAGTTTCGAATGTTTAAAAAAAGCCTTACCTCGGCAACAGTGTTCACACAGTTTGATTGGCCATTTTAAGTGTTTATTAAGGGACTATTAAATGAATAGGAGCCACTAAACAACATTTGGCCCACAATGTAGGGAGGGTAGTTGATATATCAAGTACAGAATGGCTCAACTTGTCAAGTCAGATTCAATGGTTCAGGGGAAAAGATGTCTCATGGAGATAATTAACGGGGAAGTATTTTTTTGATGAAGGTGACATATAAAATACAAAAGGTATCATTATTTACAACAAGAATACATAGGGTTACATTTTTGTGATGGGCAGAGGTCATTTCCCCATCAGCCTTGGCCGTACCTACCTTTTTTAAATTAATTCATGGGATGTGGGCATCATTGGCTAGGCCAGCATTTATGTCAATCCCTAATTTCCCAGAGGACAGTTTACAGGCAGCCACATTGCCATGGGTCTGGAGTCACATGTAAGAATGGCAGTTTCCTTCCCTAAGGGCATTAGTGAACCAGATGGGTTTTTTTCGACAATGAATTCACGATCATCTTAATTCCAGATGTTTATTGAATTCAAATTCCATCATCTGCCATGACAGGATTCACATAGTCATCTCCTAGAGATGTGGGTGAATGGAGTGCAGGTTTCCAATCCCTGGGATGGGCTAGTAAGAAGGCTACATTTTACTACATCTTCACCCCAGCACTCTACTCAATTTTTCTGCTCCCTGATCCACATCCTTCACACCGCAGTCAACCCCCATACCCTCTCCAATCCCCTTCTATACCGCACAGCCCTTCCAGGCACCGAGATATCCTTCACTCTGCTGAAAATAGCCAGAGTTAGAAATTCCTCTTCTTTCCAATGTCCCAAAATTGCAAAATCCAGCTATTAGACTGGTTAACTTAAGACTGTAATCCATCCAAGGCCAATATATCCTTCCAAGGGTGTGGCACACAGAACATTTATTTAATTCGTGCAAGTGATGTGGGTACCAGCATTTATTTTCCATTAATAATTGCCCTCAAGAAGGTGGTGGTGAGCTGCCTTCTTGAACTGCTACAGTCCATTTGGCCGAGGTAGATTCATAGTACCAGTGCCAGTGAGAGAGTTTTCCAGGAGTTTGACCCAGTGATATTGAAGAAACAGCAATATATTTCCAAGTCAAGATGGTGAATGGCTTAGAGGGGAACTTGCAAGTGATGATGCAAGAATCTTCTGCAGTGCACCTTGTAGATGGTACACATTGCTGCTACTAAGCATCAGTGGTGGAAAGAGTGAATGTTTATGGATGTGATGCCAATCAAGTGGGCGGCTTTATCCTGGAAGGTTTCAAGCTTCTTGAGTGTTGTTGATGCTGCTTTCATTCAGGCAAGTAGGGAGTATTCTATCACACTCCTGACTCGTGCCTTTTAGATATGGACATACTTTGGGGAATTAGTTGATGAATTTTTTGCTGCATTTTTAGCTTCTGAACAGCTCAAATTATTTATATGGCTAGTTCTGTTCAGTTGCTGGTTTATGGTAACCTTATAATGTTGATAGTGGCAGTTCGATGATAGTAATGCCATTGAATGTCAAGGGATGACATGAACTCATAGCTTACGGTCCCCTCACATGCACAGGAAGAGCAGGACAGCCAGATTGACTATTGTCCTCAATGCTATTTCTTCAGATGACTGAGGTATGGTGCTGCTACCTGCGTATATCCCAGGATACTATAACAGAACTCTCTGCTGGTGATGGTGGAAGGACTGGATGTTTGTGGATGTGGTGCCAATCAAGCAGGCTGCTTTGTCCTGGGTATTACAACTTCCTTGAACTGAACACGTACTCTAGTTCTGAAGAAGAATCATATTGGACTTGGAAATGTTAATTCTGTTTCTGTCTCCATAGATGAAAAATCTGCTGAGTTTCTCCAGCACTTTCTGTTTTTATTATAGCACACTACGTGTGGTTTATCTAGGCCAATGTACTCTGAAAGAATAACTTCAACGCATGCGTATTCTAGGGCTGACTCTTATTTTTGTTGTTAATTCGGAATTGAACCAACTTTTTTGGAAGGATTTCACTGAGAGGCTCACCAGTTTTTATGGTCATATTTACCAAACTCACTAAGTTAAATCCCTACCAATCTCTTTGGTGTCCCTCCCATGTCACTCCATTCCCCCGCCCATACTGAAGTCATAGGACAGGGAGACAGACAATCTTGACCAACTCCAGGAGTCTACACCTCACAAGTGGACAGGGTGGTGCTAGGAGGCATCAAGTTAGAGGTGAAACCACAGGCAGACACAACCGCATGCAGTTTCCACTCAAGACGCTGAAGAGGTGGTCAGGACCTCCACCTCCACTCTGGCCCCTCCAAACCTCAGAAGTTCGGGCTGAGGAGTTTCAACTTGCCTCTGCCAAAAAGACCCTCGACATGTGCGTCCCCTCAAGACAAGAACCCCCAGAAAACCTTCAGAGTCAACAGGCTCAACAGCCGAGCAGGGTCCCTGCACCCCAGCTATAAAACCAGGGTCTACACTAAGATGTAGCAGGAGGGAGAGAACGAAGAAAACATGTTAAGTCCACTTTAGTAACATGAGCGGCAATGGCTTGTAGCTGACTCTCAGCTTATGTATAAATGTTTGTCCTTTAACTTTGCATGCAGTCTCTTAATGAGGCCCAGAAAACAATGTTACATATTCTGGCATCAATTGATGGCCACACATGAGGCTGAGTAGATAGGGGTCTGCACAGAGTTGACTGCGTCATCTGGAACAGGGGAAATCAATCCATTCAAACTGCATCAGGCCATACTGAGACCTTTGGTCCTCCTCATCCAATTCCCCTCATGTTTACTTCCCTCTGGTCACAATCACAGAATCCCTACAGTGTGGAAACAGAACATTCAGCCCAACAAGTCAACACTGACCCTCCAAAGGTCATCCCACCCAGACCCATCTTCCTACCTTTTCCCTGTAACCCTACATTCCCTATGGCTAACACACCTAACCTATACATCCCTGAACACTATGGGACAATTTAGCATGGCCAATACACCTAACCTGCACATCTTTGGACTGTGGGAGGAAACTGGAGTACCCAGCAGAAACGTGGGGAGAATGTGCAAACTCACACAGTTGCTCGAGGGTGGAATTGAACCTTGGTCCCTGGCATTGTGAGGCAGCAGTGCTAACCACTGTGCCACTGCACTGCCCAAGCCTGTAGCTGTCAATGAGATGATCAGTGTCTGTGCCAGGGAGGTGTAACAGACAGACCAGATCAAGGTTGTAGGGTGGCCAGAGAGTAGGCAGCCTCCGTCCACTGCACGCGTTTGTGACTAATGTTCCTTCCCTTTAAAGGCCCCCTGTTCAATGGTTCCTCAGTCCCCTTCCTCAAAAGGAGGAATCATTTACCCCACCCAGAGTATGATCATGGCCTTTTTCTTACCCATTGCACACTTTTGATTTGCATTGTGTTGGAAGACGACAGTGACTACTCCTCTGCCAGTGGCTTCCAACATCAGCCTGAACATACCAGTGATTACTCAAACATCCCCATCTGGCAGCCCATCCCATTAACCCCATTGGATTCACATATCCTCAAACCCCCACCCAACCTGTGTGAATGCACCTACACCTTGCCTACCTTTCCCCAACCAGTTCTTGGCATACAAAATGGTAATACCCAGTGTAGTCACACACCGTTCCCCAACTCCATGATCAGGAGCACCCTGGCATCAGGCAACTCTCCCTCCTGCCTTGCTCCCCTTCCCAGCTATGCTTCACTGTATGGCCCATGCAGGTCCTACAATCTCTGTTCAAAATTGTATTGTACCCTTTCCTAGAGTCCGAGAGCCCCAGTGCCACAGTAATCCACTGAGGCTCAGTCCCCCAGCAATGGCCATTCTTTCCACTTCCACCACTCCCTCTTCCCGTAATTTTCAATGGACTGGCCCAACTGACTGACCATAGCCACTGACAGGACAGGACAGTCAAGGACAAGATGACACCCTTGACTGGTATCTACACATCTCCCCAACCACCGTCCCCACTCAGAATGAATAATGCTGTAAATGCAGGAAATTAGCAATCTCCTTGCTTGCAATAACGGCTGAAGATGTTGGCTAAGCTGAAACAGCAACTAATGCCTAACGCATTTACTTCATTACTTCCTGGAATTTTTAAGTAAAATGTTAATACATTGTTATTATGGCCTAGGACTCTGAAATTCTAGTTGCTAAGTTTCCCTTTGTCGCTATTGAACTGACTGTGTGCCACTCCCTAGATAGCAGAGGCACTCCCTAACCGATAAATCCCATCCACCTGTCTGTAGCCAAGGCACTGCATTGGTATTGGAGGTTGCCCTTGATTTATTGAGCGGGTCTCCCTGACTGACAGATGCCCCCATGGACTTCAGTGAGGACCACATGGCTAAGATTTTGAAACATGGCTGCCTGTTTGCTGCACAGTGAGGTTGTCGTGTACACTGCTGCCACCCAATGCAGGTGTGACATTGACGTAGCACAGTGTCGTCCAACATGAGATGTTCTCTCTAGACTGATGACTGCAGGCCTGAGATGCAGCCTAGTCCAGTTGGTGAGCTGGATGTCTGTGTATAAAGTGTCCCCATTGCACTCTTTCAATGCTGGTTGCCATTGCACCCTGCAACGTATGTCTCTGCTGTCAGTGTGCACTGTCAGTATACTAGAGAGGTACCAGGATGGTCAAGACATATTGCCAATGTTGATGCACTGATGCTCATGGGTTACAGTTTGGTTGTAGGCAAAATGGAGACCTTTCAGAGCAAGCAGTGAGCTGAATCCATCAGGCACTTGCTCTGGTTCCAGGTTGAGTTCTCCTGATGTCTGGCGAGTTTGGCAAGATAGAAGGCTGGATATTAATGAAGTGAGTTTTGCCATCAACAAAGTATGGAACAAGCAATAATCACTGTGAGGTGATGACTGACTACCACTGCCTAGGGGGAGTCTTGCCATTCCGCTTGTGAAAAACACAAAAGATGATGCGTGCACCTCCCAAATGATGAAATCGGCCTCACCAGGTTTTTCATCCAATTCTGCCACAAATCCCACCGTACTCCTTGATGCTCAGACCCTATAAAACTCTGCCCCTTCATCTTTGGGATATTAAGCCCAGCATTCAACTACAGCCTTTTTGATTTTTTTGTGCACCTCTTCGAATTTCTAATGATCTATGACTTAGATACCTCCATTTCTTTGAGCCTCCCTCATTCCTCTGTTTTTAATAGTTGGAAAATTTATGCTCCCAGTCTCTTACCAGTCAGCTTTGCAAGTAAAACTTTAATATTCAATTGAATCCATTCTAAAAGTCAATATAAATAACTTCTTTAGAAACTTCAAAATCTATTATTTCAATCACCTCTTTAGAAAATTAATTCAGTATTTTCAAGCGGGACCTACCATTTACAAATCTGTGCTGGTTCACTAACCAGCTAAAAATGTTTAATGTATTTGAACACTCTACTCCTATTTTAAGAAGTTCAGTAATTTCCCCCAACAGATAGTAGGTCAAATGATCTATATTTCCATGGTTTCTCTCTCTTACCCTACTTAAATATTGGGCTGAGAAGATAGTTTTTCTAGATTGCAAAAATTATCCCCGAACTGAGAAGAATCCGCGACACATGGTATATTATGCAGTTAATATCTGGACGAGTAACGTTTCAAATAATACTCTTCATCCGGTAGTAGTATTATTCAGTTTCCAAATCATGTTCCCTCTTATACAGGCACCAGCAACTTGATGTCGTGACCCAACAAGATGAAGAACTGTTTTGCAGAAGTAAACAGAAACAGTTCCAAATGAACAATCAGATTTCCTGTTTACAATGAGTAAGTGTTTCAAAGTGAGGAATTTACTTTTATCTGATTTTCATCTTCAAACTATTCCTTTGAAACCAAAGACTAAATCAATTCTAAATATCCATCTTGTGCTTTCGGAGAGTTTTCTGGTGGGAGAGAGACATGTTTAAGTAATTACTATGCCCTTTTTCTTTATTCTTATGAGATATAGGCATGCTGGTAAAGACAGAATTTGTTCCTCATTTCTAATTGCTCTTAAATGAAATGCCTTGTTGGGCTATTTCACAGGACAGTTAAAAATAAACCACATTGCTCTGGGTCTGAAGTCATGTGTCCCCCCGGAGTAAGGTTGGCAAAGTTCCTTTCCTAAAGGACATTTGTGAACAAGCTGTGGTTTTACAACAATTGATTATGATAATTCCATGATTACCATCACAGACAAGAGCTTTCATTTCCAGATTCATTAGCTGAAATTAAATTCCACCAGTTGCCAAACTTGGATTTGAACCCTTGCCTCCAACACATTGACTTAAACCTTTGAATTATGAAGCCAGTGACATTACCATTACTGCTTCTGTCACCTGAATTATCAACTAATGCTGGGTATGTGACTCTTTCATCCTATGCAAGACTGTGAATGTTAACTGAGTTGGCTGGTTAAGTTGGTTACAATGCAGAGTGGCACCAGTTTCAATTCCCTCTCCCGCTGAGATTAACATGACGATTCTACCTTCTCAATTTCACTCCTCACCTGGGGTGTGGTGACCTTTAGGCTAAACTCACCATTAGTTGTCTCTGTCTAATGAGAGGAGCCTTATGGTTCTCTGGGATAATAGTGACTTCACCACACCATAGCCACTTGAAAAAAAAAATTGACATGAGTGGCCTTGTTTTAGCATGATTTATGCCACCCATTTGACACTTCTATGACTATCAGTCTTAGAGGCCAACAAAGACACCATTGAAGATGGGGAACATCATCCTGGCAGTCCAGAACTTGTTCTAAGGAGGTATGCTGCCTTCTTTTCTCGGTTCTATTAAACTTTTCTTGCTTGTTATTCCATTTAATGTTCTGCCAATAACTGAAAATAATTACTTTCAGTACCTGCATTTCTCTCTAGATATTAGAAAGCTGGAAGCACTTCACTGATCTGTCCAAAGGAGACTGTGACTGATCAGAAGGAGGAACAGAAATTCTGGGCCATATCCAATGGGTATTCAAACATAGGGAGTTAATACCTACTGGTTTGATGAGTCACGCAGATAACTTACTCCTCTTTTCCATGGGGTTTAGTTGCGTGCAGTGGCAGTAAATAGGCAAATCCTTTGGGAAACATGGAATTAAATCAGCAAAGAGGGTTTTGCCAGCGCCCCAGTAATTGGCGAAATTCCAGAGTGAGTTGGATAGGCTGACCAATCATGACTGTCCAATTGGGAAACATGACACAAAGGGCCTGCCCACTTACATATGGCAGACTGGCCCTCTGCTACCCCTGTTTCTCTGAAAAAGGTTCATCTGGGAGTGTCAGACACCTTCCTGAACATTGTCCTTCCACTGCCCACATATCTAACTGTATTTGTGATTGTGATCACCTTGGTTGTGATTTTGGGCCTTTCACGGGCTACTGCCTCTGGGTATAAAGTATAAAGTATAAATCCTTCACTTCAGCATGCATCATCAGACCATCCCCTTCCAAACTATGCCCCACAGCTTGTAGAGTTCCACATTCCTTCAGATCATCTGTGGAAAGTAGTTACAAAATGGTTTGAGATGGAAGGTCAACCCACTTCACTTCAACACCACCAGCTTCCATTGGTCAAAAAGCTGATGTGATCCTAGCTCACCACTTGTTTAATCCAGAAAAGCATGTTTAATTACATTCAACAGTAAGCAAATGTCTCATAATTCCCCTCTTAATTAGCTTCCAACCATATTCAATCATCCCACCAATTCACTCCCATTCCACAGGCCAGTTATAACATCATTAAGATCCTGAATTGCCCATTTCTGCACAATTCTATGGCTTCTTCCATCACAAAGCTTGCTTCTGCAGATTACATTAAATTCCACCCATAGCTCTTGATCTTATTATCCACGTTCAGAAATGCACTGCAATTTCTTCGAGCAGCAAGTTCTACCGGGATTTAAAATGAATTTCAAAATTGGTGTAACTTTGATGCATTCATTTTGTAACATAAATTCCAATCCTCAGACTAAAGCGACACCATATTTACTCCAAAGTATTGCAGAATTTTGAGCCCAATGTTTTTAATTTGACTACTATTTTGTAATTATTTTGCATATTTAATACCCAGGATCTGGACATGAGCAATCAGGCAAATACATCTCAACACACAAGAGGGAACACTTTACTCGATGAAGACAACTTTGGTGACTTCAATCTCTTTTCACAGAAGCAGATATAAACCATAATTCGAGAGTTTTAATCAAAGATGTCAGCAATAATAAAATTTCCAAAGAAAACTACAAAATATGAGTTACACATTTCAATCTTTGGGCAAAGAATGAGTGAATATTCTGAACTAGTCAAGCAATTGAAAAATAGGTGTATTTTTTAAAACTGTTGCCCTGATATCCACTTATATCCAAAATACAGAGTTTACTTCCTCAATGCAATATGATTTTGAAAGAAACCAGCTAATGCTATGTTAAAATAGCAGATAGGAATATATACAAATATATTCATGCGTGACCGTAAAGTCACCAAGAATATTAGACACATATGTATTATTAAGTACAATTAGCAAATTCATAGATCTGATAACATAAGGGAAGCTACATATGAAGACAAGGAAAAACTTCTTCAGCCAGAGAGTGGTGAGTCTATGGAATTCACCGCCACAGAAGGCTGTGGAGGCCAGGTCATTGAGTACATTCAAGACTGAGATAGATAGGTTCTTGATTATCAAGGGGATCAAGGGTTATGGGAAGAAAGCAGGAGAATGGTGTTGAGGAACTGATCAGCCATGGTTGAATGGCAGAGCAGACTGAATGGGCTGAATGGCTTAATTTCTGCTCCTTTGTCTTTTGGTCTTGCTGCAGCTTAACATTCTGGATGCTTTTATATTCTTTCTGTCTACATCCAAATGGAAACTGAAAGGACTGCGGATCTGGAAATCAGATACAAAAAGCAGAAATTGCTGGTAAAGCTCAGCAGGTCTGGTAACATCTGTGGGAAATCAGTGATCCGAAACAACTATTGCTACAAACTAACCAATTCCCACAGTTACCTTGACTATACATCCTCTTCCTGTAAAGACTCAATTCCATTTTCCCAGTTCCTCTGTCTCCGACACAGCTGTTCTGATGATGCCAAATTCAACAAGAGAGCTTCAGAGTTGTTCACATTCTTCCTCAACCAAGAATTCTCCAGCACCAAGGTCAACAGGGCACTCAGCTGTGTCTGACCCATCTCCCGCATTTCCTGCCACACCCACTTTCCTCTCTCCCACAACAGCAATAGGGTCTTCCATGTCCTTTCCCACCATCCCACCAATATTCACATCCAGAAGATCACGAGCTGTGATTGATGCTGCTGCCGCCACCACCACCACCATTCCCATTCCCATTCCCTCAGGACACCATGGTTCATTTCCAAGTGCAAGGGATTGGCTTTCAGGGAAAACAAAACCCTCTTTTCATTGATTGACCTTTGATTCACAGTAAGTGCCTGTGAATGAAGAATTCCTCCTTTCAGGCCATAGGGTTTGCTATGCAATCCCAACAAGACCTGTTAAACCACAGATTTTTAATTAAACAACTAATTTCTGGTGGGCTGAAGGATGATTGATATCAAGTGTCTCATTGATGAAGCTAATCACATCCTGCTGCCAGCAAATGGGATTCCCGAATTGGGCCCTTCCTATCCTCAACAATTTTCCCATGCCAGAGACTGGACACAGGAAACCCTGAGGATCAAGAGTTACTGGGAGAAGGCAGGAGAATGGGGTTGAGAAACATATCAGTCATGATCAAATGGTGGAGCAGTGGCAATGGGCTGAATGGCCTAATTATGCTCCTAGTCTCATTGAACCCAACTCCTTCCCTGCCATCACGCCCACACTACTGGACCCAATTCAGTTCTGCCCTATGTGCCTAAAGACTGTACCAAGTTTCTTCTGAATTATTTATATTAACTGTCACCTATTTATACAGGAGCAAGCATTCTAACCCTATTTAGGGAAACCTAAGCAATTTTTGAAGAACGTACAAGAATGGAGACATGAAACCATAGTCTCCACCCTTTTGTATATGCTTCCAGTCAGATAGAGGAAGTTGGAGGAAAGTACACTCCTTCATCTCACCATTCTGTGTTGAATTCAAGCAGTTCTCAAAACTGAAAAAAAAATTGTCAAATATATTCTTCTCTCCATGTCATGTGAAAACAAAACAAAAATGATCTTTGGTTCTTTGGAATGGTGTGTAGAAACTGATTCCATTCAAGCTACATAGGAAAGGAGTAGCCCCTTGAGCCTGCTGTGCTATTCAATGAAATCATGGCTGATTTGTGGCCTAACTTCATATGTCTGCCTTGGGCCCATGTCCCTGGATACCCTTGCATAATAAAAAATTGTCTACCTCCGATTTAAATTTAACAACTGAATTAGCATCAACCGCCATTTGAGGAAGACAGGTTTAAACCTCAACTACTCTTTGCATATAGAAGTGCTTACTAACATCTCTCCTGAGTGGCCTGGCTGTAATTCTTAGACTATGTCCCTCGGTACTAGAATCCGCAACTAGTGAAAACAGTTTCTTTATCTACCCAGTCTTTCCCTGATAATATCCTGAAGACCTCAATTAAATCACACCTTAATCTAATTAAATAAAAACCTAATTTGTCTAATCTCTCCTCATAACTTAACTTCTGAAGTCTAGATAATGGCCTTGTAAACATGCATTGAACTCGTTCCAGGGCCAAAACATCCTTCCTAAGATGTGGTGCCCAGATCTGCTCGCTGTATTCAAAGTGGTGTCTAACTAGGGTTTTGTATAACTGCAGCATAACATCTGCCACTCCATACTCCAGCCTTTTAGATATGAAGGCCAGTATTCCATTAGAGATAGTAGGAACTGCCCATGCTGGAGAATCTGAGATAACAGGGTGTAGAGCTGGATGAACACAGCAGGCCAGGCAGCATCAGAGGAGTATGAAAGCTGATGTTTCAGGTGTGGACCCTTCTTCAGAAATGGGGGAGGGGAAGGAGATTCTGAAATAAATAGAGAGCCGGGGGGAGGTGTGTGCGGATGCAAGGTGGATAGAGAGATCCACTGAGGTCTTTCCGGAGGGTAACTTCTTCAAAGTAGGCATCCTTAGAAGAGCCTTCTTGACTATTTTCTACACCTGTATTTGTAACATTTTAAAGAGCTATGCACCTGAACCACCAAATCTAGTAATTTTATGCTGTCGTCAACATTGTCTACAATGCTGCCCAATGTTGTGTCATCATCAAATTTGGATATTTGACTTTTTATGCCATTATCCAAGTCATTAACAAATATTATAAATAATTGAGACCCAACACAGATCCCTGTGGGGCACCACAGTCACATCTGTTAATTTATGTACTTGCCCATTACTCCAACTCTGTTTCCTGCTACTCAACCAATTTCTGTTTAAATCAGTAATTTGCCTTCAATAATGGGCTTCCATCTTAGCAATGCTACACATGTCTTCAATATACGAACTATAATGAAAATCTTGAAGCTACGTTTTTGTTTATCCAATCTAAAAGAAGTCAAGGGTGTTAGTTTGTGAATGTAGCTCAATAGAGTGGTCTGTTTCTATCTTGTATATTCTAAACAATTCTATGTAATTTTCGAATTTAGTTTGACCTTGGGGTTTTTGAGTAAAAAAAAACTTAATGGTTGAGAAACTTGAGTGAGCTACACCCATGTCTCAGCATTCGATATCGAAGTGCCAGCCATGCTAGATCAGGCACCCGGTAAACATCCTTAATGTGTACTGAAAGCATTCAGAATTAAATTAGCATATTAAAACAGGAAGTTATGCCACATGATAAACATCATCTAGTAGGTCATATGACTAGTTGGGTAACAAAAGATAGCAGAGGAGGAAGAGCATGATGAGGAAGAGACTAACCCAATGCCCTTGCTACAATTGTGTTCTTCTAATCCCTGGGAAGTCTTCCAACATTCGAAGCCATTTTGCAAGTTCAGGTGGTAGAATAGCTTTTTGTAGCAGGGGAGTCAAGGTTTTTCCAGTTCAGTTCAAGGGAACCAGTCTCCTCAGAGGAAGGATTATCCAGTCTGAGAAATTTCCAAGCTGGTAGAATTTGTATAGAAATCTTCAATTTGTTAGAACTGAGAATGTCTGGCCACTCAGTCATTAAAATTCATGCCCATAGACTCAGAAACAAATTACTGTATAACTGCCTCTGCAGTCGACAGAAAAAAAATCAGAAGGAGTCAGTTATGTAGAAATGCAAGAGTTGAGATAGGAATATAATTTTTCAAGACTTGAGTCTCTGTAATAGATAGGGAATAGGTTGAAACTTTGTTTTGCTGTTTATGTTAAGATATTTCTAAACTGTGGTCTTTATCTACATTTCTTAGTTTGTTTTCTTTTGTGTAAGAAACATGTTCTGTCGTTAAAGAACATTTGCAGCTTATGTGAACTAACATATTAAAAGAATTAAACATGTTGTCTATCAAATTGGATTTAATTCTGGATCTGACTCATTCAGCAGTTTCGAAGCAAATTACTGCGGATGCTGGAATCTGTACTGAAAACAAAAAATGATGGAGATCACAGCAGGTCAGGCAGCATCCATGGAGAGAGAGCAAGCTAATATTTTGAGTCTAGGTGACTCTTCATCAGAGCTGGTGAAGTGTGGAGGGGGACAGAATTTATGCAACAGTTGTGGGGGGGTTCTGGTGGGAGGTGGGATTAGAGTGCTGGGGGAGAAAGACTGTTGATAGTGCAGATAAAGTGATTGGAATGTGAGAATGGGAGAACAATGGTATGTCTAACTGCCAGACTGGAAAGAACAGACAGTCCCACTGGAAGGAGTGGAGAGGAGACAGAACATATTGACAGAGGGACCTAGGGATGCAAGTACAAAATTCTTTAATGTTTCTGTCACATATAGACAGGGTGGTTAAAAAGGTATTTGGCACACTTGCGTTTATTGCTCAGTCCTTTGAGTATAGGAGTTGGAATGTCATGTTGAGGTTGTACAGGACTTTGGTGAGGCGTCTTCTTGAATATTGTGTCCAGTTCTGATCGCCCAATTATAGGAAGGATATTATTAAGCTGGACAGGGTTCAGAAGAGATTTACCAGGATGTTGCTAGGTATGAAAGGTTTCAGTTATAAAGAAAGGCTATGACCTTTTTTCACTGGAGTGTAGGAGGTTGAGAGGTGACCTGATAGTAGTTTATAAAATAATGAGAGGTATTTATAGAGTTGATGGTAGTTGTCTTTTCCCTTCATGGGAGATTTTAAGACTAGAGACACATTTTTAAGGTGAGCGGAGAGAGATTTGAAAAAGACATGAGAGGCAAATTTTTTGCACGTCAAGTGATTTGCGTGTGGAATGAACTTCCTGAGGAAGTGGTGGATGTGGGTACAATTACAATGTTTAAAAAATATTTGGATAAGTACATGAATATGGAAGGTTTTGAGGGATATGGCCCAGGAGCAGGCAGGTAGGAAACAAAAACAGAAGTTGCTGGAAAAGCTCAGCAGGTCTGGCAACATCTGTGAAGAGAAATCAGAGTTAACGTTTCAGGTCTGGTGACCCTTCCTCAGAACTGATTTACAGCATCTGAAGTTCTTTCTTTTTATTTTAGTAGGCAGGTGGGATTAGTTTAGTTTAGGATGTGTTTAGCATGGACTGGTTGGACTGAAGGGTCTGTTTCCATGCTGTATACTCAATAACAGAGAATGCAACAAACAAAGCTAAAAGAAAGGGAAGAAATGGGTGTACAATTTGAAGGTGTTGAAATCAATATTGAGCCCAGAAAGTTGTAAAGTGCTTTATTTAATCACAATTGGCAATCCTACAACAAAGCCTTAATAAACTGCACAATTAAGAATGACTGGTTGTCAGTTGGTTTATCACTGCTTCTCGGTGGGTGGCTGATCTGACCCTCAAAGATGCTTTGAAGTCAGAATTGTGCCATCAAAGATGCAGGAAGGCCACAGTGTCAAATTGATCACTGAATCCATGCCATGCCAAATTTTACCACCTGTACGTTCATTGTAAGTTTGTTAATTCTATATCAAAACCATTTGTTCTGCACTCAGTCCAGGTACAAAATGTTCTATCTGTTAAGGTTTAGGTTCAATTGGCATAACAGTAAATTAATGTAACCTTAAGCTATGCTATTACATTTTGTTCTGAACATGTAGATTAGCCCATTGGACTCTTATTTATGTTACAGAATGCAGTTCAAACCATTGATTGATTGATTGTCATGTGTACTGAAGTACAGCGAAAAGCTTTGTTTACAAGCAGTACAGGCAGATCATTGAAAGCAAGGATGTACAGATCAAAAGACTTAACAGAAGCATACTGGTTACATTGCCCAGGGCATGTGCTAGGCAATGTCAACATTAGCGAGATCAGCATTATTTGAGGCTAGATTGAAAGCATACTGTCTGGGTGCATAACAGCCTGGTATGGCAACTCTGCCCCGGAACGTAAGAAGGTGGCATGCACAGCCCAAACCATCATGGAAGCTAACCTTTCATCAGTCTATTCATCAGTCTCATAACAGCCAGGAAGAAGCTGTTCCTGAACCCGCTGGTGCATGTGCTCAGGCTTTTGTATCTTCTGCCTGACGAAAGAGTTTGTAGGAGATTATTATTGGAGTGTGATTGGTCTTTGATGACGTTGGCAGCCTTTCTGCGGCAGTGAGCCATGTAAATAGAGTCCATGGATGGGAGGAGACAAAAAAACTACAGATGCTGTGTGCTTGCTATGTTCGTCCAGCCTCCTGTTTGTCATCCAGTCCTGAAGAAAGGTAATACCCAAAATGTTGACTTCTCCTTTCCTCCAGATGCTGCCTGGCTTGCTGTGTTCTTCTAGACTCCTGTTTATCTAACATGGATGGAATGTTGACTTCCATTGGTCTGGGCTGTGCACACCACCTTCTGCAATTTCTTACGTTCCTGGGCAGAGCAGTTGCCATACCAGACTGTTATGCACCCGGACAGTATGCTTTCAATGGTGCATCTGTAGAAGTTGGACTTTATCTTATGGACGTGCCAAATCTCCTGAGCTGTTGGAGGAAGAAGAGGCATTGTTGTGCCTTCTTGACCATCGCATCTACATGGGAAGTCCAGGACAGGTTGTCGGTTGTTGTCACCCTGAGGCACTTGATGGTCTCCACCCTCTTAACCTCAGTTCCGTTGATGTAGATGGGGTCCTCCTTTCTTTCTGAAGTCAATGATCAGTTCTTTAGTTTTGCTGACATTGAGAGAGGCGTTGTTCTTATTGCACCACATCACCAAAACCTCTCTCCCACTTTTGACATTTGAGTTTCAAAAGGTGATATTCTCCCAGTTGATAAAGCGGTAATCCGAGCATGTTACTTTAAAAAAAGCAGAGAAGAAAATCAGGCAACAACTTGTTACAACAGAGATATTCTCAGAAGTTTTCAAAATAATGGAAGAATTCTACACTAAGGTACTTTATCATAATTAATTTAACATGAACAGCCAACATCTGTTATAATTCTGTATGGTTAAAAGAGACCATTCCTCTCTCTCCATTTTCTGCATCTTCCAGAGCAGCTGGAACATTTGTCCATCTCACCTCACGCCTTTTTCTTTCCAAATGCATCATATTCCTTGCTGCATTCTTCTCCAAAGGCTTCCTGTGGACTAATTGCCTTTCCTATGAACCAAAGCCTGTGTAATGTTGTTCACAAGAGTAATGACTGATTGGCTATGGCACCCACCCAACAATCCTAGCAATTCCAAGGAAAGTTATGAAATAGCATTCCAATAACCTTATATTACTGGTGCGCTAGAAGTTGATAACTCATCTGGTTCACAAGTTTATTTCTGGTAAAGGAACTTGCCACCCCTACGATCTGGCTTATTCATGCTTCCTAACCTACAAAATATAGTTGATCCCAAATGCACTATGAAGTGGTCTAACCAATGATACATGTAACCCCACCATACTGTCTGTATTTGTAAAATTTTCCTTACTGTTCTGTTTTGACACCATCACCTTGATAACTCGGTATGATCTCTCTACATTAATTAGTTTTTACAGTTTTGGATCGTTTGTTACTTTAGTTAGACCCTCGGCATGCAACCCTCATACATATCATGTTATTCCAGCCGTTTGGTTTGTCTCCAGCAGCATCTTACTTTAAATTTTTTATAGTTATCTCGCTACCTCAATTATTCAGATCACAGGTCATCCCTTCACTTGTTATTCAGCTGTTGACACTTTGCTCACATCGCCTGACACCTTTGATCACCTGCATAGACTTGTTATTCAGCCTGTTGACACTCCACTCATGCCATTTGTACTATCTTTTGATCTCTCCGCCTATAAACTCTGTGCCTGTGTGCTTCCCTCCACTTCAACTGACAAAGGAGCAGTGCTCCGAAAGCTTATGATTTCAAATAAACCTGTTGGACTGTAAGCTGGTGTCGTGTGACTTCTAACAATATTATAGCCACTGCCCTGTTGCCTTTCTGTTTCCCCTTTCTATCTTCCTTCTATTACCAGATTACCATCACCAAGAATGCAATCCTCCACACCATATCGTTTCCAACCCCACAGGACAACAGTAGAAAGCTTAAGCATTGGAACAAATTGGTGGGGAGGCAATGGCCTGATGGTATTATCGCTGGACTGTTAATCCAGAGACCCAGATAATGTTCTGGGGACCTGGGTTTGAATTCCACCATGGCAAATGGTGGAGTTTGAATTCAAAAAAATATCTGGAATTAAGAATCTAATGATGACCACGAATCCATTGTCGATTGTCGGGAAAGCCCATCTGGTTCACTAATGTCCTTTAGGGAAGGAAACTGCCATCCTTACCTGGTCTGGCCTACATATAACTCCAGACCCACAGCAATGTGGTTGACTCTTAACTGCCCTCTGAGCAATTAGGGATGGACAATAAATGTTGCCTAGACAGCGACACCCTCATCCCATGAATGAATAAAGAAAAAAAAGAGAAACACAGTTTCTCTAAAAATGCATTTCATAGCAATGCTGAACCAGGAACATGCTGATAATTTTTAGTTCTAATGCTGTTTTGACAGTAATAATAGAATATATAACCCGTATTCTCAGTCTATCTTTAAAACACAACGTGTATATGTTTATCCAATATTTGGGTAGACAAATTCTTTGAATGCTACCACATCAAGCAAAAATCCAAAGATGATCACAATCAGCAAAGCATCTAATGAATGGCTTTGTGGACAACCTTGCCTTTCTTTGGCAGAAACACCCCGAAATGGGTGGAAAAACAGCAGAAAATCTTACCTTAGAGTTCTAATTTCAGTTTAAAATTATAGTTTAAACTCATTTGAACATTATTATTACCCCCAGAAACTATTTTAATCCCATACCCAACATAATGTAGTGTTGTTGTAATCCACGCAAGTTTGTTATTCTGTGTCTACATCGTAAAATATTTTCAGAAGAAAAAGAATGGAACAAGAAAACGTTGAAATTTAAAGAGCAAAGGATCAATCTTGCCAATAGATTGAGGAATACTTTAGAAAATATTGAGGAAGAATTTGGTTTGTTCTTGAAAAAGCAGTCACTGTGATAGAAAAGAAGATAAATTCATCATGGATTATTTGTTTAAAAGCAGCATCTTAGAAATGAATAAGCTTGCTGATTCCACACCATCTGGGATTGCATGGGCTTACGATCTTTCTAATCAATCTAGACACTTCTCTGTTTAAAAAATCTCACTTGCTCTTGAGGAGGCTGTTTTATAAATTTATCTGATATCTATGCTAATATAAGGAAGCAATGGCTGTATATTTGTCACACCGACTCTGTCTGCTTATCCTGAGTGTTAGGCAATTGATGTCTTTATTTGACTGATACATAAATCCAAAACATTGGACAGAATTTTATGAACTTCCACTGGCTGATAAGCAGTCAGGTACAGGGCACACATAAATTCCATGGATGGCTGACAATTCTGCAGGGCACTAGATTGGCCCACCAGGCCTCTCCCCAATTGAGGCCTTTGGGTGGACATTAATGACCACAAAAGAGCTATTTTCCACTCAGCCACAATTTTGCCATTTCAGTAAACCATCTTGCTGTCATGCTAACATTTCTGTCCTAGGCCTGTTTCAATGTTCCAATGAAGCACAATGAAAGCTCTAGGAGCAAAACCTCATTTTCTGCTTAAGCACTTTAGAAAGCACATTAATGAAACCAATGACTTGAGATATTGACCATGCTATATCTGTCCTCCGTTATTCTTACATTCTCTCCCCCATCCCATAGTCTTGCCTTGTTTGAATGTTGTTCATTTTCCTCTTAGTAGAGAGGATCCATTCTTTCCCTTTCACATCTTAATTTACACCAATTTTACATCTCTTTTTCTCTTTCGTCATCACAAATAACCCTTTTGTCTTTTGCACTGGACCTCTACACCATCTGCTCCCTTGCTCATCCTATATTTGTGTAAATAAAGTCGCTATTATTATAGCTCTTGTCATTAATATTTGCCAGAAGCCCTTCAATAAATCAGTCTTAGGTAGGAATAAAGTACTGCCAATCATATTGATACTATCTTCTAACTTAAAAATTGGATATGAATCAATTATTGTAATCTTGTTTCCTTTACTGCAATCTATGCATAATCTAGTCAACCCATCAGTATTAGGAACTAACTCCAACTGCTTTGATTTGGCAAGGTTTAAAGTTGATAAGGAGGAGGCATTTTATAGGCTGTCAGTACTTAAATTTGACAACATACTGGGACTGGATGAGATGTATCTAAGGAAATTGGAGTGCAAATTACAGACGAACTGATAATAATCTCTCAGTCATCTCTGGATTTGGGATTGGTGCAAAAGGTCTGGAGAATTGTAAACATTACTCCATTGTTCTAAAAGGTTTGAATAAGTAAACCTAGTAATTGCAGGCCACTCAGTTTAACCTTGGTGGAGAACTCCTGGAAACAATTAGTCAAGGTAGTATTACTAGTCACATGGAAGATTAGTTAATTCTGAAGATTCAGCATTGGTTTGTTAAGGGAAATTCATATCTAACTTGCTTTAGTTTTTTTTGAAGAGGTGACAGACGATTGATATGGGCAATGCTGTTGATGTGGTCTACATGGACTTCCAAAAGGCATTCAATACAGCACCATTCAATAGGCCTGTGAGGAAAGTTATAGGCCATGGAATAATAGGGACAGCAGCAACATGAATATCATACTGATTGTTGGGATTGCAGGACTGATGGATGAAGAGAGACTTTTCTTAATTTACTCGTAAGACATGGATGTCACTGGCTGAGCAAGCATTTATTGCCCATCCCTAGTTGCCCTTGGGAAAATGGTGAGCTGCCTTCTTGAACCGCTACTGTACGTAGTCCCACAGTGGTCTTAGGGAGGGAATTCCAGGATTTTGACCCAACAACAGGGAAGGAACGACAACATATTTCCAAGTTGGGATGGTGAGTGGTTTGGAGGGGGATTTGCAGGTGGTGATCCTCCCATGTATCTGCTGCCCTGGGTTGGATTGGTTAGGACTATATTCACTGGAATTTAGAAGAATAAGAGGGGAATCTCATAGAATTCTATAAAATTCTAACAGGACTAGACAGGGCAAATGCACGAAGGATGTTCCCAATGACCAGGGAGTAGCGAACAATGAGTCATAGCCTGAGCACATGGGGTAGGCCATTTAGGACTGAGGTGAGGAGATAATTTTTGCCCTAAGAATGGTGCGCATGAGCTAAAAGGATCAAAGGGAGAAAATGGGAACATGGTGGTAGGTTGGGTGATCATATTGAACAGCTTAGCAGCCTCAAAGGACAAAATGACCCATTCCTATTTTCTATGCTTCTATGTTTAAATGCCTTCTGCAAACCCAAGTACAGTATGTTAATTTATTTTATCTTCCGCTCACGCTACTCCTTCAAAGAATTCTCATAACTGAATTAAACATGATTTTCCTTTCACAAAACCATGACAATTCTTCCCAATTAACTCAAATGTTTCCAAGTGTCCAGTCATAATGTCCTTAATGATTGATTTTAACACTTTCCCATGACAATCGTCAAGCTAACTGGCCCATAGTTTTACAGTTTTCTGACTCCCTCCCTTCTGGAGTTGAGGAGATATGCTTGCTACTTTCAAGTCAGATGGAACCTTTCCAGAATTTGACATATTTCAGAAGATTAAAATCAAATTGACATTATTATTGGCCATCTATTTTAAGAACCTAGGATGAAGTCCATTACTACCTAAAGACTTATCAATCAACAGTTCCATGAGTTTGTTTGGTACTATGTTTGGTACACTTTCCGAGTGATTATAAATTCATTATGTTCCTCTCTTCCTTCAATCTCCTGACATATAGATATTACTGTTTTTGTATATTTTGAAGTGAATACTGAAGCAAAATATTTATCACAACTATCATTTCTTTATTATCTATTATTAAGTCCCCATTCTTACTTCACTTATTCTTTTCCATTTTAGATATCTGTAAAAACTTTTGGTATCTTTTCTTATATTTCTAGCTAGCTTCGTCTTATATTCTAATTTATTTGTCCTGATTAACCTTTTAATTCTCTACCATTCTTTATTTTCTACCAGTCATCTACAATCCTACTCAACTTTGTGCAAATACATGCTTTTTCCTTAAGATTGTTCTTTTTAACAAATTTCATTAACTACAGAAATACAGTATTCAGGTTTCATTAATATGACCATAGAGTACAACAGCAAGGAGGTCACACTTAACATACAGGACACAAGTTGGAACTCAGTTAGAGTGTTGTGCACAGTTCTGGCAATCACACTTTAGGAAGGATATAAACATATTGGAGTGCCATTGACGCTTACAAGAAAGGCTCCTGGAATGAGAATCTTCATTTACTAGATTGATTGGGACTATTTTCCTTGGAGAGGAGAAGCCTGAAGGGAGATTGGATGGAAGATTGCACACAAGGAGCTGGGCAGAATAAATAATGAGAAACTGTTCCCACTGGTGAAAGGATCCAGAACCAGAGGACACACTTTAAAGTGTTCTGCAAAGGAGACAAATATGAGTCCAGAAAAATAAAGTTTTCATGTAATTAGGGTCAAGAGTTCCAAGATTTTAAACAACTCATATTGAAGTGACGGTGATATATTTCCAAGTCAGAATGATTAATGGCTTGAAGGGGAACATGTACGTGGTGGTATTCCCAAGTACCTGCTACCCTTGTCTTTCTAGATAGTAGTGGTTGTGTGTTTGGAATGTGCTGTCTAAGGAGCCTTTGTGAAATTCTGTGACGCATCTTGTAGATGGTACACAATACTGCTATTGTGTGAAGGTTGTGGAGGGAGTGAATGCTTGTGGATGTGGTGCCAATCAAGTGGGCTGCTTTGCTCTAGTTGTTGTCATGCTTCTTGGGTGTTGTTGGAGCTGTACTCATCCAGGCAAGTGGACTTAATTCCATCATACTCCTGGCTTGTGCCTTGTAGATAGTGGATAAGCTTTGGGAATTACTAGCTGCAGCATTCCTAACCTCTGACCTGCTATAATAGCCTTAGTACTTATACGGCTAGTCTGGTTTCTGGTCGATGGTGACTGTCAGGTTGTTGATAGTTGGGGATTCAATGATGGTAATCCCATTGAACATCAAGAGGCTATGGTGAGTTTGTTTTATTGGAGATAGTCAATGCCTAACTTGAATGTTACTCCCCACTTGTCAGGCCAAGCCTGTATGTTGTCCGGGTCTTTTTGCATTTGGACATAGACTACTTCAGTATCTTAGTTTTGTGAATGGTGCTAAACATTGTGTAATATTAGCAAATATCCCCACTTCTGATCTTGTAATGGAGGGAGGGTCATTCATGAAGCAACTGAAGATGGTTCGATCTAGGACACTACACCGAGGAACTGCTGCAGAGATGTCCTGGAGCTGAGTTGATTGACCTCCAACAACCACAATCACCGTTCTTTGCATTAGGTCTGACTCCCACCAGCAGAGCATTTTTCCCCTGATTTTCATCAATTGTAGTTTTGTTTGGGCTACTTGATGCCATACTCCATCAAATGCAGCCTTGATGTCAAGGACAATCACTCTCACCTCTGGAGTTCAGCTCTCTTGTCCATGTTTAGATGACTATTTAAATAGGAAAAATTTGCAAGGTTATGGGGAAAGGACAGGAGATTGGCATTAAGTCAAAATGTTCAGAGAACTAGTGCGGACATTGAATTAACTCCACGGAAAGCCAGTATAGCGTCAACAAGTCACCCTTTATTTACATGCTCATAGTACATGATACTGACCCAGCTAGCTTTGACCTGGCTCTGAGACAGACCAGAACCCCACACTCCTGTTCTTATCTGTCAGCCAGGGCTCCCTGATTGGGGCTGTAAATTTGGTCCAATCGGGGTCTATGAGATCCAGCTGGCTGACTGCATTCTCATCACTACAGAGATGATGGGCTGAACAGACTGCTTCTGAACCATAATTCTGTGATTCTGTAAAATTGATTAGAGATCTATTTAACATTGGATTTACTTTCAGCGACTGGAAGTGCCAACATATTTTTAGAAAGTGAAGTGACATCATATACTTTCATTTTCAGTTCACTACTAAGAAGATCTTATCCACTGCCTATTAGCTATAGTTAAGTATTACTTTGTAAATTTGCTTATGTTAATTGTGTAATATTACATTTATATGCCAAAAACTAATTTTTAAAAAGTTTTACTTAGCTTTGTTTCAGACCTGCTTCCATGAGAAAGGTTAAAGTAAGCGTGTGTTGGAGACTACCAATAAAAACAGAAAAGATGTTTCAGTACTTGCACCATCTTTGCGATTTTTCCAAATAAATTATCACATATTCACCGTCAAACCCTCAATACCAGTACTACAGATAACACTATGAAAAGAGAACTGGAGCAGCGTAATTTATGAACAAATATAATTTGCAGCTGTGTTTTGTCTTTCACAAACTTAGAATGTCCTAAAGTCCTTTAAAGCCAACTAAGTAATTTTTAAAGTAAAGTCACTCTTGCAATTTCGGGAAACACAGTGGTCAATTTTCATGTAGCAAGGTCCCACAACTTGGGAGTCCAATTAATAATCATTAAAAGGCTCAAGATAAAGATTGGGAGAAGCATCAGGGGTGATGAGCTTGTGATGAAAAGTGATCGTTTTAAGGTGAAACTAGAAGGAACACTCCAGGCTCTCCCCGCTCCACATTCAGGTAAATTTTCACTTACAAATTTCTGGCAGCCTGCAGAGATCTCTTTGTAACTCTGCACCAGTGAAATACCAGCCAACCCAATCTTGCACAGACATCCTGGCCTTGTTCTGATTCTTAATGTTTCACTTTCACGCTCGTCGTTTTGAAGGCATTGGCACTTGTTTAATATGTGGCAAAAGTTGAAAATTTGGTTTTTAGAAGACTCTTAAAAGTTGGACAAAATGTTACTTACTTAATTTAATGCCCACTTGTAAGAAAACTATCATTGAGCAAAACTCACAACTGCGTTGATTCCCATATATTTCATATGAACTTGACTGTAGCTGCAGTTTCCTAGATATAAATAATTCATTAATTTAGTTCTGGTCTTCATAGTTTTTACTTTTTTCATCAAAAATTCTGTCTTAAGTGTGAGCATTTGACTAATTTACAAGAACCTGATGTCTGTCTTCCAATAAAGTTTGAGTTTGTTATATGAAAAGGTTACAATAAGGTTGCTTTATCACAGGGTTTACACAGTCAACTGGCATAAGTGAAATCGAAAGTTCAAATTCTAAGAGAATCAGCCATCTTTATAATTTCATCTTCCAAGTGATTCTTCTAATCAGAATTTTCTGTAATAAATATTATATATTCCCTGACATCTTTGAATATTTTGTTTCTAGCCATTAGTCTGTCTTACTAGGAGTGACCGTGCACAAAACTTCCTTCTCGTGACAATAAAATTTCAGGGTCTGTTGAGAACAACCTTCAGGGTTTATGGAAAATGCACATCTTTAACACAGAGTCTGCGGCACCATGCAGTGCTATTTTTGACGACACCAAGATTTCTAGACATAGATTTTTTTTTAAATTGGAATTGCTAATGAAAATGTCAGGTAATACGGTTAACTCTCATTATCAGTGAGACCCTGGTGTAATGGGGTCCACATCTCAAAACCATTTTACAATAAGATTCTTTTGAAAGTATAAAGTCAGAATAATCCAACAAACAAAAAGAAGGAAAGCAATTTAATAAATTAACTTGTATTTCCTCTTGTAACAGAAACATGCATGTGCAGTTGGACTATTGAATGCCACAGAACATCATTAACAAGTTGATAGATATGTTTTGAAATTAGTAAATTCAAATTAATTTTTAACAGGGCAAGGTGGGTACTGTTGATGCAACTATGAAACCGCAAGGGCACTTCAAAATCCATAGCAGTCAGGCCACCTGTGGAGGGAGAAGCTGTCAACAGGAATGCTTGCGGCCATGATGTAGCATTCTCAACGCAGTAGCTTCATGATAGGGTGATTGAAAGACAGCACCAATAACCCTTCACTGGCCACTGGCAGACTTCCTCTAGATACTCTCCAGCAGAGGGGTGTAGGAGGAATGGCGGGGATTAGAGGGGAGTTACCTTCCAGATGTCAGAAAGATCCTGGCAACATCAGAAACTTCAGCCAAGTGGATAGTCACTGCCACATTGACCCTACATCAAGGTTGGAATGTTTCAGGGAGGTGACCCAATCCAATGTTTCATTTTAAATATTTTGCTTGTGGTTCTGCTTCCAATCATACCTCTGTGAGGCTGATAAGATTCAAGGCTCCAGTATTAAGATATTTACGTTGCAACGTTTTACTGTTAAATGGCTTACAAGGTCACTTGATAGTGCTAACAGTCACCTCAAGCTCAGATTCATGGTTGAAGGAAGTTGTTTATCTTCCCAAAAGGACATCACTGAACCGATTGGATTTTTGGAACAATCTAAAAGTTTCAAGGTCACACTTACTGTTACCAGTTTTTTCTTTGCAGTTGTTTATTTTAAACTGAATTAAAATGAGCCCTTTGCCACAGTGGATTTGAACGCACATGCTATGGATTATTAATCCAGTAGCAATAGCAGTAATCCAGTTTACATTGATGCAGTATATCTATCACAATGCTCCATATAATGAGCCATTATTTCATATTATCTAATGATATTCTGCCAGTAGAACAGTGTGAAATGCTTTATAAAGTAATGAACAAATTGACTATTATCAATATAGTTGTAAGACGCCAAGCTGACACTCCCGGAGACGAAAGGAAGAAATTTCCAACACATAACAGGTGACAAAATTACTTACGAGCGAAGTATCCAACATTGCTACATGTACTTTTATGAAAAAGTGTCTGCAAAACTGAAGGTAAGCAAATTTACTGTGTGGATTGTTGTAACTATGATGAATTGCAAAATTTGACTGTATGGTCAGAAGGTGTCTACCAGGTTCATTTGCACTCTACATAAATATTTCTCCTCATTTAGGGAAAATTTAATCAGACTCTATTTTGCATCCATTAGTGTGCAAGTGAATAATTTTCAGTAAGACAGTGAGTAATGTGTTTATTTATTATTCTACAAAAGTAGAAAAATATGCAGATGTACATCAATTATATGCTTAATCAGCTCCAATAATATAACAGAACAACATCTTCAGAAAATGACTAGACAAAAACTCACAAAGGCATAGTTACTCTCTCCCATTTCCAGAAATGGAGAATTTGGTCCAGGAACATAATTTCACCAAATTATTCTTCAAAATAAATGTGTAATGGTTCAAAAGTCAATTTGCTAAACTATTAGGAGCTACTCATGATCTTGATATCCATGCATCATCTGTCTTTTTTTTTCAGTTAGTTTCAAGTCCAGTGAGCAGGTTGATGAAACTTTTATCATTTATAATTCATCCCTTGCCTGAGTAAGGTAGGGTGCTATCTGTGAAACTGGAGGTTTTACATTCTGCCTTATGACTGAAGGTTGTATGTTCTCTCAAGAAAACCTGCTGCAAAATGCCCATTTACATGGATATTGGTCCCAACTTGACCCAGAGATTTTCAAGTGTACCTGATGAGGTAGAGGTTTTCCTCAGGTATCACCTTGAAAAAAAAACATTGAGCTGCAAACTGGAAGTATGCATTGGAAATAATAGCAAGTTAAAAACTACATGCATTGTTTGTGTAAAAGAAAATGCCCAGCAACTTGTAGCTAGTAATTTTTTGTTATTGGTTTACTGGACATGGTTGCCACTATCTCGGCCAGCCTTTATTGCCTATCTCTAATTGCCCTCGAGAAGGTGGTGGTGGGCTGCCTTCCTGAACCACCGCAGTCCATATTGTACAGGTACACACAGAGTGTTATTACAAATATGCCTTGAGTTGTGAATTCCCACAGGTTTCCACTGTTTGCCTCAGAAACTGCAGCTTACTGTCAACTTCCTTTTGAGTTTCGAGAAACGGGTCCATTTACCCTGTTAAAATAAACTAAACTCACTGCATTAATTAGGGCTCACATTCAACAATTTGAGACTCTTGTAATGTTGAGATTTATTTTGCCGTAATGCAGCTCAACCTCACTAACACAGAGCAAGAAATATTGAAACTGGAATCTCATTGGTGTAGGTAATAAATTCTTCCTAGAGGAACATTAAACATTTAAAATAAACAATTAAAAATGATCTTTAAAAAGGAAAACTTATATTATGTATCTTCATATTGTCTTTTAATCAAAGCTTGCTTGACCTCTTTATTTCTTATTAACTTTCTCCTGTCACTGACTCAAAGTCCTGAAGCTCACTTCCTAAAACTCTGAGAGTATACCTGCACTATCTGATATCAGTGACTCACTACACTTAGGGATCAGACAATAAATGCTGGCCTAACTCACAATACTTGGATCCCTTGAACTAATAATTTTTTTTAAAAAGCATCTAATTTGTCTCTAATTCAGATAATTTGCATCAATGGCCCTCCTTTCTTTCTTTCTCTATCTTTAAATTTGATTGTTTAATAAGATAGGACTATCACATTCACCAAACTCCCAGATGCTATTTTGCTCTGGCCATGCCATTTCCAATGCATACTTCCAGTTTGCAGCTCAATGTTTTTTTTTCAAGGTGATACCTGAGGAAAACCTCCACCTCATCAGGTACACTTGAAAATCTCTGGGTCATCATAGGATTAACCATCATTTCTATGCAGTCATAGTATAGAATCATAGAATTCCCTCAGTGCAGAAAGAGGCCATTCAGCGCATTGAATCAGTACCAAGCCTCCAAAGAGCATCCCACCCAGACCCACCCTCACTACCCTATCCCCCTAACCCCACATGGGGTTTTTACCATGGCTAAACTACCTAGACTGCACATCCATGGACACCACAGGATAATTTTTAGCATGACCAATCCACCTGACCTGCACATCTTCGGATTGTATGAGGAAATCCGAGCAGCTGGAGGGGGTGCACAGTCCCAGAAAGAATCCCAGACTTGGTCATGAAAACAGGAAAAAGAAAACAGGACTGAATTTGCCCCTCTGTGGTTTTTAAAAGATGGTGATTGAAATGAGTTAATCAGGCAAGAGTTCAGTAATCAGATTTTCATGTTGAAAAAACCTCACCCGATTAAATTGTCAAATCTTGGATTTTTTTAAATTAACCCTGTTCAGATAAGTACCTCCCAGGCAGCAAATATGATGTGGCAGTTTGGAAATGTACTTTTAAAAAAGTAACATCTCAAGTGGTATTATGTCCTGTCCATTCACTTTCTGTTATATGGGAAAAAATAGTTATTTGATACCACTGGCACAGCCCAGATTTTCCAATGGCCAGATAATCGTTCTGTAGCTTAGATTGGAGGTGTGCCTCGGAAAGCTGTAGGAGATTCCTGACATAACAAACTCCAAGGGAATTGCCCAGGAAATTGAAGATTTCTGATTGGCATTTCCTGTGGGTCTGTAATCCTCCAAAAGTATCCATTTAGTCTGGAGAATTTGGAAGTTTATTTTGCAGTTACAAACTAGCAACTCAGGAAAAATCTTGTAAAGACCATATCCTTCATTTTTTCCTGTATTTTTGATTGTGGGCTGAAACTGCAAAAGATTGGTTTAAAAACCAAGGATGGGTGAAGGAAAGCTGCATTTTACTTAAAAGCAAGTTACCTGATACTAAATGCTGTTTAACAGTAGTAGGGAAAGTTTAGTTACAGATAAGTTGGAGCCAAGGGTGAGATTTAGCTGGCAACAGGTAGCTGATTGGTCTGTGATAGCGTGATCAGGTATTGATAACAGAATCTTTGCCCACCAACAACTATGTGATTGCCTCCCAGTGAGTTGAATAGATGTGAATGCTTGAGAGAGAAGCATAGGATCTCCAAAAGAAAAGGAGCTGTACCTTTTCTAAGTGGTAAAACCACCTCAAGAATAGGATATCCTTTATTGTCACTTGTATTCAAGTACAGAATTACAAGAGTTCAGTGAAAGGTTAACAATGTCGCCTCTTATGACGCCATCTTAGTTGCAAATCTTAGATACAAAAAGAAAAGAAGTTGCATGACGTTACAGTGATTCATAGTATAAGTTAGAAATAAGTCATAGTTAAAAGGTCAGATAAACAAATTACACATAAACATTACATTGCAGTAGCTCAGCACAGGGGCTTCCACACATGGTCTAACTGCCCATGCCAGACCCCAGTCCAACAACTGTCCTCATTCCGCTCCAGGCCTCCAACCTACTCCACTCTGGCTCGCAGCCACTCCATGCTGCTCCCAGCCTACAGCCTGCTCTGCTCCGGCTCTCAGCCCTCCCAGCCTCTAACCCACTCCGCTCCAGCTCCCAGCTGCTTCAGGCCTCCAGCCCACTCTGCACCAGACCAGGCCTCTGTTGCAGCTCTCAGCTATTCCACGCCGCTCCACGCCTGCAGCCCACTTCGCTCTGGCTCTCAGCTGCTCCAAGGTAAGTTTTCTTATCAGAAACAAAACACTTTAAAATCTTAGAAAAAAAAAGAGGGAGGAAGAAAAAGGACAGAATGACAGGCCCTGGGCTGATTAGCCCGAACATTGCCTGCTCTGCCGCTGCTATCCTGATTGCTAAGGCAGTCTAGTTACCTGAAGCCTGAGAAAAGCCAGTTTGTTTCCATTTAACTGTAAGCTGTTTTTTTTTAAATAGAAAATCAGAGACTTTCTGTGAATCAGCTGCCCTATATCTGCTGCAAGCTACTGAAAGTGCTGGAGAGGGGAAAATCAAGGTGCAGCACACCCCAGCAAGGAACCCAGTAGACAGGGACCATTGAACTGCCTTCCCAGCGATTCCCTCTGCCCAGAATATGCGTGTATTTCTTTTATCCTGTCTGCACCTGTCTGTATGTACAGGGAGTACATAAAGGGATCAGAGTTTAATTAGTCAAGTTCAATGCTGACAGTTAATAATTGTTTACTTTTAATTCTCATAAATAGTCATTCTTGTTAAGTACAGAAACCTGATCAATTATTTCTGCCAAACTGAGTCTAAAATACAGGTAAATTGTGGAAGTTTGTTTATATTTTAAAATCTTTAAATTTTTGCGATGACTCCGGGAATAGCAGGGTTTCTTCTCCAGCACACTACCCCATGAGGAATAACAGTATGACTATTGAAAACCTGATCTAACTCCTGAGTAACTATTCAATTATCACCATCCCCCAAAATTACACACCCCTTGACTCCTTATACATCTATAGACTTTGAACCAACATCTCCACCAATGACCAACGTCTTCCATCCGATACAACTGTTTCCCAATATCCCCACTCATCCAGGATCCTTCTCCCCAGCTGCTGCCAGACCTGATTGGAATCTCCTGTCTGAAATGCAGCACACTTTGTTAATGTAAAAAGGGACCAGAGTAGGGTTGCTACTCTTTGGGAAATTCAGCCCAAATCCAACCCCCCAATCTAAACCCTTGAAGAGCTCCATACTTGTGTTTTTCAGACCTTTACAAAGTGTGCTCATACATGATTTTTAGTTACTTTGAACTAAAAGTGTAGCATGTGTTTTAGCACATTGTCATGATACTTTTTGTTTTACAGAGTTTCATACACACTTCCACTTAACTTCCACTTAAAAAAACTGAAGCTAGCATTAGACCACACAGCAGAAAGGGCATGTTCTTCATAATGTGAAAAATAGCTGAATATAAGTATAAAACGGAAGGTTTCAACATTCTTCTGCCATCCTGTTCAGGATATGGGAAATATTTTAGCAGACGTGGCAGGAAAACAGGAAGCTTTAGTACCAGATAAGGCTCTCAAAACGACTTACATGACCCATGGCACAAATGTGCATTTGTAGATATTGAATCAGCAGAAAATTAGCATCACTTTAAAGACTGCCCTTAATGGACGAACAGAATGGGTTTTTGTTCTTTTATCTTGTTTTGCACGTAGATGTTCTTCTTTATTATATTTCACACCATAAAACTTACAATGCAGTCTGTGGTAATATAGCATCTGGAAGAGGATGATGGCAGGATTCTCCATTTTTGGTCAGCATGCTGACATCAGTGTTAAATGTGGGTCACAATCCCATACCATGTCAGATGCATTACGAGGCTGTCCAGCACTGAAGGCTGCAGGGACAGCATCTTCTATCTTGAGACACCATCAGCATTTTTAATCCATTCCTAAGGTTACCTCCAGCTACAGCTGTGCAAGTGTTGGGTGGGGGGTGGGGAGGAAGTTTAAAGTGATCTTGGCACTCACAGCCCCCCAGCTACTGCTGACAGCCTAGCCCCAGGTATCTGCCACTGTCCTGATCCCGCATTGGGCCAGCAGGCTTCCTGAAAATTCCACTCAGCCTCTGACTAAAGGCTATAATTGGCTTTTTAATAAACTTGACAAACCTCTGCCTGTGGGTAGGTAAACATTTGCAGGCCTGATCAGGCCTCTGAGAAAATGGGCAAGAGTTCATGCCATAATGTGGAACTGGCCAATCAGCAGTGCCAGGATATCTGTGCCACCCTTGGTTCCAGCTCCCAAACAGAGTGAAATTTCTGCTCTAGCATCCGCTCTGGGTATTTTTGTCTGAATGCAAAACAAAATAGAGCAGGTGTGCTTCGGGTGCTAGGAACCTGTGCATCAGCTGTGTGAGAGGCTAAACGAAGGCTGCGTTTGCAATGCCATGTAATGTGGGTGCTGAAAAAGCACCACATTCACACCCACAGGGGAACAGGATTAAAGAGGGGTTGACCTTGCCCTCCCCTCCCCTTCTGTGCCACCAGCATCAAAACCTACCTAGTTTTCCACATGGTGTGTGCTTCCGTCAACCCATGGGTAAGATACTAATGTACAGGATGAAGCCCTTAAGTGGTTATAAATTCACAACATAAAAGCTGGCTTAAGGGTAGATGAGATATCCAGTCTTTCTCCTGGCATTGGCGGATGGAAAGGCCATTTGCTGGATTTTGATGTATCCGTCTGACTTCAAACTTGGGTATGGTAAAATCCAGCAGATTGTTAGTCAAAATCTTGAATGCCAGAAGCAGCTAAACAGTTGTGCAATAAGATATTTTACACTTGGGGCTTCAGCACAAGTCAGTGGGGATTATGGGTACAATGTGAATCAAGGTCAAAAATCACACGACACGAGGTTGTAGTCCAACAGGTTTATTTGAAGACACAAGTTTTCAGAGTCTCACTCCTACTTCAGGTGTCTATGAAAGAGGTGGCATCAGACACAGAAGATCAAAGGGCAATAGAACTAATGCAAATGTGTTGAACAAACCTAAGATGGCTGTTAAATCTTTAATCAATTGGAAAGGATTAATTGGCAAATTCCAGGATTTCTTTGAAGTCACTGCCCTAAGATAACTAAAGGCTTTATCAATTCCCTCAGTATACCAGAGGTGACATTTCAGGTCAGACAATGCATTTTAGGTGTGGGGTCTTGTTAAGAATCTGGTTGTGTATCAACTTGGAATCAGACTGGTTTTATTTCCAAAGTAGGAATTTATAAAATGCCACATTGACTGTCTACAAATTGCATGCTCTTTGAACAAAATAGAATGAATCTGCAATTACAACTATGCAAATGCATATTTACCCCATAGATTTATATGTGTGTGTGTGTGTGTGTGTGCGTGCGCGCGCGCACATGTGCTTGAGAGAGAGAGTGCGAGACTCCGAAAGCTCGTGCCTTCAAATAAACCTGTTGGACTATAACCTGGTGTCGTGTGATTTTTGACCCTGTCCACCCCAGTTCAATACCAGCACCTCCACATCAAGGTGAATCAAGTACTATGAGCCTCAGCACCACATAATTTCAATCACTGCTGCCAGGGCACAACTGAAGAGTATAATACTATCCCTAATATGTTGTATTTTTTTTAAAGCAAGAGACAATATGGCATCACTAGACTACAAAGCCAGTTCTAAAACAGCCCCTTATTCTGGGACCAGTTAAAGATATCCAATCATATAATAGCCTCTTTACTGTCAATCAAAATGTGAACTAAGCCCCAGCAGCTGTTGCAGCATTTTAAACTCCACAAAGCATTCATAATGACCTTAGCAGGAAAACAGCACGAGGGAAATACCTACGTAGAACATTGAAAAACATTTAGCATCTACTCCCGAAATTTCAATGTTACACTAGAATAACCCAGCAATCAAATGTGCCCAATGGAGTTTTCTTTTACCCTAGGTGACAGATTCAACCTTTTATTAATGTTTAAAGAGCTGGGCTTTAAAACAATTCAGATCATCACGCTTCAACCGACCATTTCTTCTCTGTAAAGGCTTTTATATCCACTCCATCAATTTGTGACTCACTCTCATTGGGTTAAACTGAATATTAATTTCAAATGACCCTGCTGAGTATGTGTTTTCTTCCTGTGTGATTCATGCCCCTTCCCAATCATGGCAAAAGTGATGGATCTTTTAGGAATGGGGTAGGAATTCTGCATCTAGGATCCACCTGCTTGGAATTGGCACCAAACTCTGAAAATCCAGCCTTTTAAACCGTAGCATGGTAATTTAGTCAAGATTGAAGCAATTGGTGTCGGAGGAAGCTTCAGAAAGAGAATTGGAGAACCCAGGTTCAGATAGTAAAGGTAAAGTTACCACTGTGTTACCAGACCGTAGGGCTGCTCTCTCACTAGAACCAACTGACTGTTGATGGTTTAACCTGAGAGTCACCACGCCTCAGGTGAGGGAGAGTGAGGATGGGAGAAATTGAGAAGGAGAATCATTCATGGTAACCTCATCTGTGGGATGTACAGAGTTGACAGGTGTTGGCAAGAAATCCTTAAGGTCAGGGTATTAATATATTTTTTTCTGAGCAGATGGGGTGTTGTTGGTTGATGTACCATCTATTTCTCTGGTCTTACAAGCAATGTTGTTATTGTCATTGGCTTTTCCTCAATTCAGGTATGATGCCTACTGAGGCGAACAAGTTTCTGTTGTGTGTCTTGTTACGGCTGAGGGTGGGATGCATGCACTGTCTTTCTCTAGTCCCATTACTCCATCAATCACAGTACAAATTTGATTGTTTTACTTGGGACCTGATTATGCCTATCATGTGCTTTTTATCAAATGGGTTTCTTTAATAAACACAACACTGTTAATTATTAAACAAAACCTATTCTATAATTCACAGAATTTATTAATGTGCAAAGTTTGCAAGATGACAACATAAATGTTTACCCATCTAGCTAAATTGAAATGCGCAAATCCACATGCAGGGTAAAAGACAAAAGATAACAGATTTTTGTCTGCAGGTATTCACTTTTAGAGGAAAAAACACTTTCAGCCAATAAGTTTTAGTTCTCAAAAGAAAAGAAAAGGATAAAGTTTGAGGTATTGAATTGGCTATTGGTCTGATGTTCTAGCATGTGTAGGCAGGTGTCACCAATCATAAGAACCTTCCTGAGACGTTGCAAATGCTGCTAGCTTAAAAAACAGAATTGAGGATTCTACCCGATAGTGTTCAAGAGGACAATCAGGTTTTACATTGGTTTCATTACAAGCATTTTTCCAGAGACAGGAGAGTTGAACTGTGAAGATGCTTTCTTTTTCCTCTTTCTTCTCTGCAACTACAAAACTGAAACCATTTCCAAAGCTGCAAAATATCGTTCAAACAGAACAGCTGTAGAATCCAGTTTTTAAATCAGTCAGACATGTTCCTTGAAATGAAATCAAGTAACTAACACCAGCAATTATCTGCAACAATTTACTTTACAAAAAATGCCTTGTTGCAAAAAAAGTCCAATGCATCTTTCCATTATCCTTTTTTTAAGAAAAATCCAGATCCACGTGACTTCAAATAAATCAAGTTTTCCTTAATGCTTCAGATCTCAAGTTCATAGGATACGAGTCCTTGCGAGAAATTAAAAAACATTTTTAAATGTGCTTAATGACAAAGTGTAGACATAAATTAGTATATTTTATAATTTAAAAAATCAAGGCAGAGTCAGACCCCAGGTATGTCCTGTGCACAAGGAGTGGGACAAATCCAATCTGGCCATTATCATTATCGCATTTTCTGAAGAAGGGTCTAGACCCGAAACGTCAGCTTTCCTGCTCCTCTGATGCTGCTTGGCCTGCTGTGTTCATCCAGCTCTACACCTTGTTATCTCAGATTCTCCAGCATCAGCAGTTCCTATTACCTCTGGCTATTTATCACCTGTACAATGTATTCTTGATTGTCAGCCAGGTGATGGAAGGGGTCATCAACAGTGCTATCAAAGAGCACATAAATAGTAACAAACTGTTCACTGATGCTCAATTTGGATTATAGCAGGGCCACTTGGTTCCTAACCTCATTATGGCCTTGTCTAAATATGGACAAAAGAGTGAACTCCAGAGGCGAGTTGAAAGTGACTGCCCTTGACATGAAGTCATCATTCAACTGAATGTGGGACACTGACTCTAATTTTGCCAGGACTCCATATGGATTTGGCAGAAAATTCTCCAGTTGTTGGGGTCACACCTAACGTAATAGAAGATTATTGTTGTAGTTGGACAATCAACTATTTCAGCCCCAGTTCATGCATAGCAAGATCTGGACAACATTTAGATTGGGTTGATAAGTTGCACATAACATTTATGTGCCATACATGTGCCAAGCAATGACCATCTCCAACAAAAGAAAATCTAGCCATTGTCCCATGATGTTCAATGGTATTACTATCGTTGAATCCCCACTATAGATATTCTCTGGTTTACCATTGTCCAGAAACTGAACTGGACTAGCTACATTAAAAAGAACAGCCACAGTAGCAGGTAAGAGATTAGGAAATGTGCAGAAAGTAACTCATCGCCTGACACTCCACAACCTATCTGCCATCTTCAAGGCACAAGATAAGAGTGTGACGGAATATTTTGTACCCACCTGGATGATTCCAGCTACTACAGCACTCAAGACACTTGACACTATCCAGGACAAAGTGACCTGCTTGATTGGCAACACTTCCACAAATAATCAATGTTTAGTAGCAATTTTTACCATCTACAAGATGCAGTGTAGAAATTCACCATGGCTCCTTAGCACCTGCCAATCCATGACCACTTCCATTTAGAAAGAGAAGACAGCAGATACATTGGAACACCACCAGTAAGTTCCACTCCAAGCCACTCCCCATCCTGACTCGGAAACATATTGCCATATATTCAGTGTTGCTGGGTCAAAATCCTAGACATTGACACCCACATTTTCATAAATGAATAAAAAAGGCATCACTAAGACATTTGACTCAAAACAAAGACATAGTCCAAAATGTTCCAAATCTTTGGTCTGGATGATTCCATATAGTTTTGTATTTGTTAAAATGAGGCCATGCTGAACATACTGTCTGCAAGAAGATCCTACTGGCACTGGTCTTTTCCATCCTAATGGTTCTTCTACAGTCATTAGAGTCATGGCCAAGAATGACATTAAAATTACTCAGAAGATGATCTTTTCTTATTTTGGATGGTAATGACAATTTCATCCAAGTTAGCACAGAACATCTTCATCAGATTCAAAGGTCAGGACATAACATTGATGTCATTGATTGCGTATGGCTGAGCTGTACATCTATAGCTAAAGAGTCATGAACTTTTCATTTATAAACTGGGAATTCTGGCAGCAAATCCAAGATCCAATTCTGAGAATAACAATGTCAATTTAGAGTCTTGATAACTCAATTGATACAATTACAGCTCTTCTTTGGGACAATCATATTTGAGGTTATCCATAAGTGTTCTAACATTCCAAGTAGCAACATTGAAACTTCTCTTTGTCCACAAAGATAATGATCCAACAGGGTGTGGTTTCCCAACCATAAGCAAATGGTAGGGCCTTTTTTTAGCCCTCTCCTTATTTGAGGAACAAAGGGTTTCCTGGACTCCTCAGTGATCACTGTTGCTACCCAAATACATCTGATTCTTAATGTAGAATTACAATAAACTCTCAGGTTCACAATCCTGTCCCTGACTCCAATTCTCCATCATCACAGGACTTGCAAATGGATCCTGGTATCAGCTTGTGCATGACTTTAACATGGAGTGGGGGGGGGGGGGGGGGGGGTGTGTGCTGGTTTGTTCAGACAAGTGGTGG
>NC_063334.1:66375998-66444379 GCF_021869965.1 Rhincodon typus
GGGTCAGGTTACTGTCTTTATCCAAAATATCTTGATAGGTTGGTATTCAGATTTTCTTGATGTGTCAAACCACAATGACTGAAAGCATCTTGCTGCAGCAACTTACTTCTGCCTTCATAGCTGGTGAGAAGCAGAGTGTTCCTTCACTTGTTCTGCCACTGAAATGTCCTCAAAAGTGCTAAAAATGTCCTTTCCTGATGAATCCAGCCCTTCTCACACCATTACATCACTTTCCTGCCTCTTGTCCCACCTTGGTTAAAATTAAAAGTAAGTAGGTTCATGTGAGGTTGGGTTCTTGCTTCAGATTTTCAGCATATTAACTTCTGACCCAATTCAATTCCACCTGAATTGAGGCATTAATGTTATCTCAGAGATAGTAGGAACTGCAGATGCTGGAGAATCTGAGACAACAAAGTGCAGGGCTGGATGAACAGAGCAGGTCAAGCAGCATCATAGGAGCAGAAAGGCTGACTCCTGCAGTGCCACAACGATGCCACCCGAAGGTTGCAGGAACAGCAACTCATATTCCGCTTGGGAACCCTGCAGCCCAATGGTATCAATGTGGATTTCACAAGCTTCAAAATCTCCCCTCCCCCTACCGCATCCCAAAACCAGTCCAGCTCGTCCCCGCCTCCCTAACCTGTTCTTCCTCCCACCTATCCCCTCCTCCCACCTCAAGCCGCACCCCCATCTCCTACCGACCAACCTCATCCCGCCCCCTTGACCTGTCCATCCTCCCTGGACTGACCTATCCCCTCCCTAACTCCCCACCTACACTCACCTTTACTGGCCCCATCCCCGCCTCTTCGACCTGTTTGTTTCCTCTCCACCTATCCTCTCCTCTATCCATCTTCTATCCGCCTCCCCCTCTCTCCCTATTTATTTCAGAACCCCCTTCCCCTCCCCCTTTTCTGATGGAGGGTCTAGGCCCGAAACGTCAGCCTTTCCGCTCCTATGATGCTGCTTGGCCTGCTGTGTTCATCCAGCCCTGCACATTAATGTTATCTTTATGCTTACACAAGAACAACCTGAAAAAGTCGACATAGGGCCAGGATTTAGCTAATTATTGGACTACCTTGGCAGAAAACTATTAAACCTTTGTTGTTGTGTAAGGTGTTAAGATCCTGCCCGATATTTGGTGTTTGGTTCTGTGTACATTCTTATGGAAAGAATGTTATTGTCATTGAAATGTTATGAAGATAGCATATGTGTCTGTTATTCTGTCTCTCCATTCATCTTTGGCCTTATCCCTGTAAACTTACCAGCCATACAAGCATCTTGGGATCCTGCACTCCTGCAACCCTGGCCCTCCCACATATCATTTGGACTGTAAATTCTGGAACTCCTTCTCCAAGCCACTTTGCCTCTCCCTTTCATTCTCCTTTAAGACTGTTTAATTAACCTTTTTAACCAAGCTTTTGGCCACCTGACCTAATATTTCCTTTTCTATATTCCACCTCTACTTCTATACTGCATGCATAGTTTAGAAGTCTAGAAAGCAGCAAGTCATCCCAAAAATCAGTTTTGTCGACAGGCCAATTTTTAAAAAAAATCCCTGCGTGCACGAACAACATTAGGATCCTGGGGCTCAGATTAGCAAAGAGAAGACGAGCTTGACCAAAATAAATAATTTCTTACATGATCCAGGAATGACAGTTACTCAGTCAAGTCAGTAATAAGCACATATGGGCCACTATCATATTCAAAGTACTCTCCATCTCTGCAATAGTAGAAAATTCATATGGAATAGATTAAAATAATAACATAGATACACTTAAAAGTGAAACGTGAGGTAAAGTATGGTGTAGAAAGATATGCTGATATGGTCAGATGAAATGAGAAGAGACTTACGTGGAACGTTAACACTGGTATTCACCAGTGTCTGTACTATAAATTTCCTAGAAAGATTTTAATTCTGTTTCTGTTTTTTTCCTTATTCATTTATGGGATGTGGGCGTCGCTGGCTGGGCATCATTTCTTGCCAACAGATCTGAGTAAATCACAAATGTGACTTAACTTCTCAGCATCTCTGTCATTCCATCATATTCTAAACTGGCTCACTGGTGATAGCTTGTCCAGAATCATTTTAATAGTCCCTTTGTACGATTTCTTGAGGAATTCCTACTGGCCTAGTAATTGAGTATCTATGATCTATCTGTTAATACAGATATTATTTGAAGAGAATAATATTATAAAACAATATATATATTCATGACTGGCTAATTTTCTGAAATTGATGAGATGCCTCTTCATTTATAGAAATGTTTGAAGATGTCCACGACCAGAACACAGCCTCATCTCAGCATTGAATATTTCAGCCCTCCCAACGTTTGCTGGTCAACCTGTATCTCAGAAGATATGGCTCAACCTATGAAGCCACAATATAGTGAAAACAAATGATAAACTGTAATAGATAATTAACATGTATTTGATTATTCAGTTTTAAAGAATATATTTTTCATAAGTCTGCAGTAATTTATCCAGAATATTTTATGTTAGAGCAGGGAGTCATTGTGTTGGTTAAATGCTTCAATTATATTTATGTACTAAGGTTGATATAGGTTAAAGTACAATGTTCAGGAAGATTAATTTCTATATTTGTAATATTTTAAATAAATACAAATCCTTATTTTTGGATAGATCAGAAGTGGGTTTTAAAGTTTCCAAAATAGGGTCAGAAATGGGGATACTTGGTGATGCTTGGTGCTGAACATGTGCATTCACGACTTCTCAGATACTGAAGCATTTTGTGTCCAGGCTCGGGCTGTAAAGTGCCAAGCAACATTCACATAAGTGTCAGACAACAATCACCACCGACAAGAGAGCATCTAACCATTTCCTCTTGATATTCAATGGCATTGCCAATGCTGAATTCCTCTCTTTCAACATCCTGGGGGTTAGCACTGATCAAAAACTGAATCGGACTAGCTAATAAATACTATTGCTACAAAAGTGGGTCAGAGGCTTGGAATCCTGCAGTGAGTATCATTCATAGAATCCCTAGAGTGTGGAAAGAGGCCCTTCAGCTCAACAAGTCAACACTGACCCTCAGAGCATCCCACCCAGGCCCATCCCCCTATAACCCATCTTATTTACAAATCCCTGAACACTACAGGCAATTTAGCATGTCCAGTCCACCTAGCCTACACATCTTTGGACTGTGGGAAGAAACTCACACAGACACAGGGAGAACGTGCAAACTCCAAACAGACAGTCACCCAAGAGTGGAATTGAACCCAGGTCCCTGGCAGTGTGAGGCAGCAATGCTACCCACTGAGCCACTGTGTAACTCATCTTTTGACTTGGCAAAGCCTGTCCACCATTTACAAGGCACAAGAGTATGATGAAATACTTACTATTTCCTTGGATTAATGCAACTCCAACAATACTTGAGGAGCTTGCTTGATTGGCACCACATCCTCAAACATTCATTCCCTCCTCCACCAATACACAATGTCACACACAAGAGCAGTGTATACTTCAACTTCAACAAAGTTCCCTAGATAACAGCTTTCAGACTCACAACCGTTCTTACCTAGAAGGTGGAGGGTATCAGTTACGTAGAAATACCACCAACTGCTAATTCCCCTCAAAGCCACTCACTATCTTGACTTGGAAATATGTCCTATTCATTGTCACTGTGTCAAAATACTGAATGTCCCTCCCTAACTGTATTGTGGCTCTACCCAAACCAAATGGACTGCAGCGGTTCAAGAAAGCAGCTCACTATCACCTTCTTAAGGGCAATTAGGGATGTGAAATAAATGCTGGCCAGTCGCATCATCCTAGACATTAGTTTTTAGGTAATTTCATAATTTCACCTAAGGCAAGTTCGCTGGTGCAGAGACATAACCAACCATTAAGTGATTCACTATGAGCGTAGTGTTACTAAGCTGTAATCATATTATGGACGCAAAAACTTTACCTTCCTGAGCTCTGGTAAAATGAACATTTGGAAATGAGCTGTTGCAACAATAAAATAAACCATAGATTAAGGAACAATTTGTACTCTTTTACATGCTTGGTCAAAGCAGGGTTGTTTGTCCTCCACATGTATTTACATTATATCTGTCAAATAATGGTATGAAACAGTGCAGACACTACATGTGATGTAGCGTGTAGATGGAGTCACAGCTGTTTTTGTTTTCCATAATGTATTTATTTGTTAAGGTTACTAATTAAACAGTTACTACTATGTTGTGTACTTGTTTTTTGCCTCTTCTCGGTTTATTTTCTTTTGTGCATTAGATGTAGTGAACTTCTTATAAACAGACACAATTTTTTTCTACATATGATATAAGGGAGAAACTTGAACACTTCAAATCCTTGAATCAATGGCATAGATTCTTTGCCTCAATCTGCTCAATTTTGGGATGTTAATCAGCATATTTCTACTTGCATCACCAGTGTACCGCCTGGAAAAAATGGACAGTTTAGGCATGTACTTTACTATAACGAATAATTATACTAATTACAATAATTAATTGGCATCCATCTTTCTACATCTATAATAATACAACACAAAACAGCACAGGAAGAGGCCCTTTGGCTCACCAAGCCCATGCCAATTCCTAGTCTTTATTTAGACCTGCTACTTATTGCCCATACGTTGTATCCCTCTGTTTGCCTCATGTTCATGTGTCTATCAAGACATGCCTTGAAAGTTGCTTACCTGCCTGCTTTCACCACCTCCACTGGCAGTGTGTTCCAGGCACCCATCACCCTCTGTATGAAAGATTTTCCCTGCATTTATCCCCTAAACTATTTGTGAAAGGTTTATTCCATTGGACAGATTCCTTTGGGAATCACCTTCTATTTTTGCTTTTAAGGGAGAAAAATAAGCATAATGAACACGTAGTAACCACCTGCCAATATCCCCATAAGAATGCATATACACAGACACCCTTGTTTGCACTTAACTGAGGAACCATCCTTGGGGAGTCTTTGCTTTCCAAAAGCAAAACAGTAGTGACATGATACTGAAATTTTATGACTGTCAAAATCACTGAGTGTACAAAGAGCCGAAGAAAGTACTCATAATGCTTCCTTGGTCAAAGTCCAGAAGTAAATGGACAGGAAAAGATACTGGTATGCAGCATGTTTGTGGCCACAAACATCATCCTGCTTGCTTCCACGAGAGCTACAATATCTTTAATTCCAGGATGTTTAGGAATCTGAGGGGCTGATATGAGGGCATACCTCAGTAATGATATGAACAAAATAAACATAGTCCAGCTACTCAGAGGTAGCACCTCTGTGCAAATTTTGTTTCTGCCATGGTACTAGTTTCAGGGACTGGTGCCAAACAAATAGTGATCATTGGAAACTAAAACTGAATGGTTCCAATTAAATCAGACAAAACACGAGACATTTTTGTGTGCGAATCCCAATTGCTTTGAAGCCAGAAAAGAGAAGCCTTTGAATCTAGTAGGCCAACTTCTAGGCTATCTGTTGGAACGCTTATGGATTGGGCATATTAATGTTAGAGTTTCTTTAAAGGATTTCTCAGTTACAGTTGTTCCCTGAACTGCCATGCGTTTCATGACTCATTGTCTCATCCCACCACTGCAGGACACTACTGACATTTTTTTCCCCGTGCAGTGCTTTCACATATATTTAATTTTTTTTAAAAATCTGTAAAAAAATCTGTAAAGAGATGGATCCACACATGAAATAATAATACTTGTTGATCCAATGGTTAGCAATGATTCCTTCTTCACATACCACTATCACTGATCCTGTTCAATTGTACATTGTTCTTAACCTGGTATTCTTCCTTCTGAATCTTACTCTAATTCTCCCGTCTTTAATAGCCAGCATTGTTGTTTAGTAAATAAGAACAATCAGGACCCCACTAAGGAACACTATTTGTTTGGAGTCAGTGCCTGGAACTAGTACCATGGCAAAAATAATTTTTTACAAAGTTGCTAACTCAGAGTAACTGGCCTATGGATAATTTTGCCCAAATGCAGAGACGACTCTCATTCTACCAGTTTTACTTCAAGAACAAGAGGGATTAAAACGGTTCCAAAGCATGACACTTTCACTGGAAGGTATGACTTTGAAGGAGTATGACGAAATAACATAATAACAAACTTCACTTAGCCAGAGCTCTCAATATAATAAATGATTCCAAGACGTTTCACAGAAGCATAATCAATATATTAGGACAACAATTATCGTCAAAGCAGTAGATTTTAAGCAGTGAGAAGTCAACTCTGACCGAGGTGTTGCCTGGGAGATTGGATCGGGGCTATGTTTCCCATAATTTTGTTTAATTCCAAAAAGAAATAATGTATGGACGTGGATCTTTCTTGTGCAGAAGACAGTTCTCCAAATATGAAAATATGTGTTTCTAGCAAGCATTAAAAAACCACATTATGAGCCTGATTGATAATTCCAAATTGATTGTTAATGTGATTCTTGACACATTCGAAATTAGTCAGCAAGTTCCAATCATAGAATCACATCAAACATCAGGCATTATGCACTGAATCTTACTGTTTTGGCTACATCAGAGCTGCATCAAGGCTTTTGGAGGGAATCTTGCTGTGAGGCCTGGCAAGATTTTTACCCTATCTTATCTTACCCATTTCATCATATACCTATCACACTCTATGGCATCTCTCACATCCAATTTGCAACGCCACCTTACCAGTATCATTTCCAGATTAACTTACTACTCAACAGGCATCCACCAAAAGATTGCACCTCGTGTGTCAACACCATCTTTAAAACACTACGGTACAATTGGACAAACATTGGTAAACGCTGGTATACTGAAACTGCCCTGCTTGATCGAGGAGAAAGGGAAGATGGCGCTGTGTTTCACTGATATGGGCTCAGTGCCATGGTTACAGTTGCACCCCTTCTCTCTTAATTTCTAAGGACATACCCAATGGACTGACCCTGGCCCAGTCCCTCAACAACATGACCACACAGCCCCACACAAAACATGCCCAGACCCCTGATTGGTGCCTATAAATGTCCCTGATTGCATTAGCCCTTACTTCTGGACTTGCCACTACAGAACAATTGCCCACTCCCTGGAACGCAAAGGCATATGCCAATGATCAAGATCTCCCCGACCAGATGCCTGTCCATGGCTGGTGCCTTTGACTGATATAGGAGGCTGCCCTTGACTTGCTGTACTGGGACCCCCTGACTGAAGATGCCTTCATCGTCTTCAATGAGAACTATTTCCCGAAGAGTTGGATATGTGGCTGCCTTTTTGCTGCCCATTCTGTTGCCATGTCCAGCATTGGAGGAGGTTTGGAGAAAGTAACAAGCTGAATCAGCCAGATAAATGCTCTGGTTTCTTTGTCGAGTTTTCCCAACATCTGTCTAATTTGGTACAATGGGAGTCTGAATATTAACGAGATGAGTTGTAATGGTAACAAGGCATTCAACAAACAATAATGACCATCAATTGCCAACCTGTCATTGCCTAGCAAGAAACACGCCATGCCAATAATAAAAAGCATGCAAGATGAAGTAAGATGTTCTCAGTGTTGAGATGACCCTCACTGCACTTGTTGCCCGATTCTGCCACACATCTCATCAGAGCCTACAGTACTCAGATCCCTTTGGATTCCACCCTTTGTTCTGAGATTTGCAAGTAATGGCTGGTTGAGTACGATCAGTATTCCACCTCTTGGAAACAGCCAAAATGTTGCGCCTTTTGATACAATCCTTGGAGGCGTAAGGCTTACTTACATGGCATCACACCAGCAGTGAAAATCATGTACTACATTATTCATTTGCATGGTAGGCAAAATGTTGTTTTAGTCTAATGGGAATATCCTAGTTAAGAAAATTACCACTCATGTTGCTTCTGCAGAGATGAGTTCAGTTTCGATTATACAATATATGCCCAAATAGACATCTCTGCAGGACTTCCTCAGGGAAGTGTCCGATGCTCAGCCATCGTCAGCTGCATAATCCATGACCTTCTCACTATCATAAGGCTAGAAATGGGTATGTCGTCAATGATTGCAAAATGTTCATCACCATTCACCATTCCTCAGATATTGAAATAGTACATGTTGAACCATCACTCCATAATTCAACTGCATTATCATCACTAAATCTCTGACTGACAACATCCGGGGGTGGGGGGTGGGGATAGTTACCATTGACCATAAACTGAACTGGGCTAGCCATTTAAATATACTGGCCAGAACAGCAGGTCAAAGCCTAGGATTACTTCAAACAGTAACTCACTTTCCAAAAGCTGGTCCACCATCCACATGGAACAAATGAGCAATATGATGGAATAGTCCTCACTTGCTCCAACACTGCACTGCTCCAACAACACTCAAGAAACTTGGCACGATTCAGGTCAAAGCAGCCGGCTTGACTGGCAGCGCATTCACTCCTTTCACTACCGATGCTCAATAGCAGCAACGTGTACCATCTACTGCTGAATGATGCACTGCAGAAATTCACCACTGTGCCTTGAACAGCACTTCCAAACCCACTACCAATACCATCTATGAGGACAAGGGCAGCAGAACATGGGACACCACCAAATGTAAGTTTCCTTTAAGCCATTTACCATCCTTTTTTTGGAAATATATTGTTGTTCCTTCAGTGTTGCTGGGAATTCCCTCCCTAACAGTATTGAGGTTCTACCTGCAGCACATAGACTGTAGCAGTTCAAGAAGGCAGCTCATCACCACCTTCTCAAGGGTGACCAGGGAGGGGCAATAAATGCTGGCCAGCCAGCAATGCCCATGTCCCATGGGTGAATAAAATAAGTCCCCAACTTATCTCTCTTATGGACTTAGGCTAACAGAAAGCACTGAGCAGGTTAAGCATGTATTTAACATGAACAACAAATCAATTCCATCCATAGGCAAAAGAAAACATGAATTTTCAATACATAACTCTGCTAGGTGAAACTGTAACCCTTTCTTAAATACCTACACACACATGCGTTATTCACACCGTCACCCTTCATTCCCACCACAGACAAAAGACAGCAGCTCCCATTACCAGCCGCAAGCTATGATCTGGCTCAGGAATCACATTACACTGGCCACCACCATGCACAGAGAGAGAGAGGACGAAATGACACTGAGCCTAGCCATAACCAACATCGTGTCAGCCGAGAGGAGGATGACCTACAGACAACGAAAAAACACATGCTCACTGAGCAGTTCCCTGAATGCACTGCACGGCGTCAGCCACAAGAAGAGGTGCAGACACCCAAAATGACTGCTGTATGTGCCAACTGATGTGACCAGGAATAAGTGGCCAATGAGCAAACGTCACCCCAGCCCTGACCCTGGGAATCCGTGCACCCTGATCTATCCTGTTCTCACAGGTTGCATTACATAAGGGATTGTAAGTATATTACATTTTTTTATATTTTAAAAGTTATTTTATGAAATTTCACTTACTAATGTGGGATCTTAGCCACTTGAAGTACACATGGTACTGTATCTCAACTTAAAGGGTACTGTAAAGTAAGTGTTTTCTCACTGCTAAGGAGTGCCCTGCAGAACCTAATTCCTGTTTTCACATTAGAGACAACAAGGTGTAGAGCTGGAAGAACACAGCAGGCCAAGCAGCATCAGAGGAGCAGGACAGCTGACGTTTCAGGTCTAGACCCTTCTTCAGAAATGGGGAAGGGGATTCTGAAATAAATAGGGAGAAAGGAGGAGGCGGATAGAAGATGGATAAAGGAGAAGATAGGTGGAGAGGAGACAGACAGGTCCAAACAACTGCACCTCCCAGTCGCGAACCATTTCAACTCCCCCTCCCACTCCTTGGACGACATGTCCATCCTGGGCCTCCTGCAGTGCCACAACGATACTATCCGAAGGTTGCAGGAACAGCATCTCATATCTTACTTGGGAACCCTGCAGCCCAATGGTATCAATGTGGACTTCACAAGCTTCAAAATCTCCCCTCCCCCGAAAGCATCCCAAAACCAGCACAGCTCGTACCCGCCTCCCTAACCTGTCCGCCCACCTATCCACTCCTCCCACCTCAAGCCCCACGCCTATCTCCCACCTCCTAGCCTCATCCCGCCTCCTTAACCTGTCCGTCCTCCCTGGACTGACCTGTCCCCTCCCTAACTCCCTACCAACACTCACCTTTACTGGCTCCAACCCCGCCTCCTTGACCTGTCTGTCTCCTCTCCACCTATCTTCTCCTTTATCCATCTTCTATCCACCTCCTCCTTTCTCCTTTTTTATTTCAGAATCCCCTTCCCCTCCCCCATTTCTGAAGAAGGGTCTAGACCCGAAACGTCAGCTTTCCTTCTCCTCTGACGCTGCTTGGCCTGCTGTGTTCATCCAGCTCTACACCTTGTTGTCTCAGATTCTCCAGCATCGGCAGTTCCTACTATCTCCTGTTTTCACATTGTCAATTTTTCACCATAGACACGATTTTCAGGAATGCAACCCTAACCAAAAACTGGCAAACACGACTGTGCCAAGGTTCTGTTGGTTGGCATTTGTCAGCACTGGGTATGAGGACACCTGCCCTTTCATCCGTGACATGGATGAGCCTAAAATTAAAATATCTGACCGATATCCAGCTGATTGACATTCTTGATGGTGGGAGGGGTGAGATGGGTGTGTGATAATCCGAAGCCTTCTAATTCGGACCTGGTCAAGGACGTTGGACAACGTTGCCATGGAGGAGCCTGAACACTGTCCTCAGTGATGAATCTGCCATTGCTGCTAAGGTTACGAGAACTAGGACAACAGGGTTCATCCCCTGGTTTAAAAAATACCCCAGACCTGTGAGGTAAAAATGCCCTTTAGAGTTGAGAGACATTTTTTTGTTTCCATGAGGAAACGACAATGTAAAATTTAAATGTAAAACAAAAAACAAGAAAAATTCTGAAGACACCTGCAGCTCCTATTTCGCCATGAATGTGGCAGAATCTTCCTCCTTAGAATTTATATGGAGATTTTGTAGATAAAGAAAAGCATGTTAATGTTTTCCTCTGACTTCTTGTCTGAGCATTGATGCCCAATGCGGAAGTCAGGACAATGGAGCGTTTGTCAACAACATTCCAAACGCGCGCCTCGAGGTTCCGCACGTCATGCGGAAGCTGCACGTGACTGGGCCGATGACGTGTCCCGGCGCGCGGTATATGTTACGGGGAAGGGGTGGTAGGGAGAAGTCACATGATTTGAGAATCTGATGAGTTTAGTGAAGATGGCGGCCGAGAGAGAACCTCCTCCGTTCGGAGACGGGGATGTGGAAGCAGAGGGTGATGATTTGGAATTCAGGGAAGCAGAGGGGGGCGAAGATCTCTTTGTCAGCACCACCAGCACTCTGGAGGTGAGTGCTCCGGCTGTAGTGTGTTGTGTGAATGGAGGCGATGGCCCGGCCTGGCCATGGGGGCTGGGCCGACGCTTAGTTAATCCAAACCACCATCCGCCCCCCACCCACCTAAGGTTTTTCGGTGTCTATGAATCCGTGTTGCTCTTCTTAGTCAGTATTTGTCACTCAACAGTAATTCTTGTTTCCTGGGCTAAGCAGAGACCAGTTAACGGTGTTGTTGCCCCACAAGGTTTTAATGTTTTTAAAAAGCCGTTTTTCTTTTAGTAACGACATGACTTGAACGTAATGAACTTGGCCTGGCGTTATTGCGCATGTCAGCAGAAATTTACACTCCTACTCACAAGATAGAAATTTATTTCTTAACTTGTCACTTGGGGGTTTGCTAGCTTTTTTTTCAGTGCTATTGGTGTATTATTTAGCATCCTTGCGCATGACTTGATTTAAAACCTAGTTGAGTGTCTGATGTGTTCAAAGTTTGTTGCTTTTTGGCAGCTGAGCTTCAGCAAATTTGAGTTGCAGGGAAAAAAATGCACTCTTCCTTCAAATAACTTACAATGTTTATTAAAATGTTCTGCTTTAAAATTCTTATTTAGAAATTAAGTGTAACTTGATTATTATGTAAACAAGGCATGTCTCTTTAAAAGTAGAAGGATATGGGCCAAATGCAGGCTAATGGGGCTAGTTTAGTTAGGGAAACCTGGTCAGTATGGGTGAGTTGGACTGAAGGATCTGTTTCTGTGCTTTGTGACTCTGACTCCACTGAGTGGGATAGTGGAAAATTTCAGAATCTTTTAACTTTCTCTATATAATGTTGATGCTTGAAACTAAAGCTCCAAAGGGATGTGAAACTAGAATGGGCCCATGTAGTTGTCTTGATCCTGTGGTGACTACTTTGTCACTTGTTTTTTTTCTCAAAAACAGAAATCTCTTGCCAGTTATGTTGACCATTTTAGCTTCAATGTGCAGTTATTGTTGCAAGAGTAATCTTGGATTTCCCCAGAAAAGCTGCCTTGTTTTGAATGGATCATCTGATCTCCATTTAGGACTAATAGTGAAGTGCATCTCGAATTTAGTTTTCCAGTGTCGTCTTCAATTTGGAATTTGTCTCTGTTTAGTAAATGATAAAAAATTGATTGATAAATCAGTTCACATTACATTTAGAAAGTAGTAGTATTCAGAATACATTCCTAACTTCAAAACTGCATTTGTTAATTTCAGATATAACAAGGTGCAGAGCTGGATAAACACAGCAGGCCAAGCAGCATCAGAAGAGCAGGAAGGCTGATGTTTTGGGCCTAGACCCTTCAGAAAAATTTCAAAATGTTTTAATAGGTCCAGAAGTGCTGCTTTTTTGGCAGCTGCTTCAATATAGTAAAGCTACTAAATATACAGTTTTGGAAATTTAGTGTATGGGGAGGGAGAAAGTGTTTGAAATATTTTGGTTTTTAAAGGCATTAATTAGTTTCCTAACTATCTTTAAATTTTTTTATTTTCTTTCCTCTCTGGCTGTAACTGGGATGTTTTTCTGTATGAGGCTTCCTTGTCTCTGCTCCCCATTTTCTGCTGTTAACTGCTAACCTCTGTCTAGCCGTTAGATCTTGAGACTTGGAGCCTGGAAACAAGCTTTCTTGAAGCTATTAGTAATAATTGCTGATAAAATGGATTAGTATTATGTGTAACAGGCAAACTTGGTATTTGCCTAAAGATGCCCATCATAAAACTGTATATGAAATTTGATTCCTTTCTGTTGAGGACTTGTTTAACAAGTTTTTAATTGGTTATGCAATGTTCTCTCCTCTTACTAGTCAATAAAATACTTGCATTCTGTTCCCCTACAACTGAATTTCTTGATGAATGCCCTGATGCTACTGGATCTTCACTGGCAAATGGAGATGGTTGTCTTTCACATTGAGTTTTGGCATTAACCCAATGCCGCCAAGTTAGACTCCTTCCCTATTTTGAGGGAAGGAAAAATGCTTGGTTTTTATTTACTGCAACAGTGATAGCAGTGAAGTGATTGCTGGTATATGCCTCACTACTTTAATCTTGATTACAGAAACATTTTGCTCAAATGATGTGGCTCTGGAAGTTTGAAAAGTGTTTTTTTTTTTTTTGTTTTGAGCAATGTTAGCTCATAGTTATCTCCTAGAGGGAGATTTGACTTCCTGTTTGTATGCAGGGCTTGACCTGAAGATACTTTTATTGAATTAGTTGCAGTAAGTGCAGTCAAGTCTTAAGCTGATGACTAGTGAGCACCAATTTGCTTCAAGTTAACATCTGAGTAATGCATTCTGCTTAAACATTAACTTATGCACATTTCAAAAACACTCTCCCTTTCTGACTAATGTGCAGTTGGGTATGCTTGCTTTCCTTTGAATGACTGGAGTTATACCTGCTGTAATGTCAGAATTTTGTAAAACTGCAGTTGATGTCTGCCTTTTATTGAATGCTTCTTTGGCCATTTGCTGGTGAGTATCCAACAGCCATGAACAAAACTAGTTTTTAATTTAACATCTTTAAAGTCATGAGTATCTGTTTTGGAACCAATCTATCTCAAACAATAGTTGAAGACTATTGTTTATTAAGTAGGCCAGAATCTTACATTCAATCCTTTTCGAAGGGATGTTCCCTTTGTCATTAGATTACATAACCACATTTCCATACCTGCCCACAGGAACAGCTGCACGCATTTGTTGCTGGAACAGGGTATATTCAACTAGATAATAAAGTTAATTCTACTCCTGGTTTTGAGGGCTTTTTGTCAATACTTTTTTGTCTCTTTGCTTTGGTTTTCCAGTCTAGAAAATAAATACAATGTTTAATAAGCTGTTCAGTAGCTCAATTGCCTGCACTCAAATAGGACAGACTGAACATTTGGAAAACATGAACACCTAATTTGGATTTGTGAAATTTTGTCAGCAAGTATTTTGCTCTTACTATTTTATGTTGAGATTTAAATCTCCAGTAAAACTTGCCATCACCTAACTCTGGTTGGTTAGAGCAGTCAAAATATCAAATGCTTGTGGTTCAACTGATTGCATTTGTCATTTAATGACATAAAATGCTGCTCTCTTCGTCGAGAGACGGGAAGGAATACATGAAGAAACCTCAGTGCATTTGAGCTCTTACAAGTGGAGGGGAAATGTAGTGAGGCTTTAAAGGAAATCAATATTAATGTAAATGGCTGAAGCTCCTAATTAGGATTGGAGCATGAAATTGATAACAGATGCATTGGGTGGGAACTAGTGGAGCTTGAATTCTGAATTATGGAAATTCTGTTTCACTGCTTTTTTTAATATAAGGCATCAGGCTGCTTTTTTTTTTTTGCTTCCCCTCAAGGTGCCGCAGTCCATAGTACCAAGTCAACATCAGTATAAGTTCTGCTTCCACACTGGCTGATATCACAATGGACCCACCTTCTCAATCTTGCCTGAGGTGTCAGAAATGATCAGATTAAACTCATCATAATTGGTTCTGTCTGAGAGGATAGTCCTATGGTCCTCTGGGACTTCTGGTGATGATGACTATATTACAAATACCTATGACTGGGTGCTAATACTTTCCAGTGCTTGAAGGCTTGGCAGCAAACTTTCTTGACTGGTTCTTAATCAATGAGATATTCAATAATTAACAAAGCATATCTGTGTGGGTTTGGACATCAGACTGAGTGCATCTGCTTAACACTTATTCTACTATATGCTAGACTTGGATTGCACCAGCCTTGTACAACGCTTCTGAAAATCACAAAATACCAGCCATGGGTGCTTTCCTGTGATAGCTTGCAATGTATTCTCATATGTTGGACTGCTCATGCAGCCAAAATGCCTGACAACTACTTTTCACAGCAAGGTTGTGTATGCTTTCCTGATAGTCAAAGGAAGTGCTAGAAGGGCATGAGTTAAGAATTTGCTGTTGACTTTGAATTCAGAGGAAAAGATTGTCCAGAATTGCTGTATCACCACCATCAAAAAGTGTTTTGCAGCAGCACTTCCTGAGCCTGTGTCTTAGCAGAACCCCATTGAAACCATCCAGATTATAAGCTGATGGTTGATCTTAAAATGAATGGGAACTGCTACTACAGTGCTGCCATGGAACTTGTGTCAGAATGCTAACTGACTGCAATTCCACATCCTAGCTGCTAATCCTCATCTCAGCAGTGGTGTTGCTGATTTGATCAATTAGCCTTTTTTCTTTTGATGCTTTAGCAGTACTGTTCATCTGTTCTACAGCCTTGACGTGATGAAAGCATTGCACCTTGCCTTATATCAGGCATGGGCTACTGTTGACTTTTCTGTTAATGGGAAACATTTTTAGTAGTCATTTGAGATCCATTATCAACTACACCTTTGAAATTGCATTGTAATTCAAAAACTGAGTGCAACTGCAAAATAAAATGCTATGTGCCTGTGGAGGAAATCTTGCTCTGTAAAATTGGACCATGGTGTCTAGTTGTTCAGCAAATTAAAATTAAATTCATTTTTTTTTGCAGTAGTGCTGTAAGGAATTTTAATCCTGGGCATCTGCATGGATTGTCTGTCTAACTTCGCTTCTCTAGTAGCCAGACATTAAAGTGAATTCTTTTTGATTTTGTTTCAAATTTTGTCAAGTGAATTCCATAGCTCAACTGTTAAACTCTAGAAAAGCAATGAGCATCTTTTTTTATTGTTGTGACCAATGTGTAATCTTTCAAGTGCACTTGGATTTTGTGCTTTAACATTTTGTACAGAGGACAAGAAAAATATTCCTAGTGCAAGGACAGGTTAACCAAATTGACCTTTGGTTCTTTTGCAATGATGCATTTTGAATGCTGACCCATGTAGTTTTCAGTCCTATAGTGTTTAAAGTGCACTTCTAATGAGCATTCTGAATGTTTTTCTGTAGATCCTGAATATATAGCTTGTTTAATCCCATTTTTACTGGAGATGTTTTAATTGTGATTGGACCTGTTGGCAAATGTTTTGCAATGCTTATTTTGCACTCTACTGGCATTAATTTTAATAGAACTTAGCTTGCCTTTATGTTAATAACAAAGTGTATCTGTCCACGTGCTAAAGGCTTGCACTACACTAATGTAGCTGTTATCCTGATTTCAGCCTCATAGGTTAACTTTGTTACTGAAACACTTAGCTTTTTAGAGCATGAGACAATACAAATTTCTACAAACTCTGAAGTGCCAATAATTGGGTAAGGAAATACTTTAGTTCCTCCTGATACAAATAAGGGACCACTAGTCTGTGTTTGGTTTTTTCTTTTTCTTTTTTATCTCAAAAGCTTGATTTAATGCTTGAGTTTGTATTATGTTGACACTTGTTTTTCTTTCCACTGAGCAGATTTTCATTGAAATTAATCCATGACTAAACTTGCTGATGAAGGGTCTGGGCCCGAAGCGTCAGCCTTTCTGCTCCTGTGATGCTGCTTAGCCTGCTGTGTTCATCCAGCCCTGCACCTTGTTGTCTCGGATTCTCCAGCATCTGCAGTTCCTACTATCTCTAAACTTGCTGATGTTGTCTTTTCCAGTCCAGCCCATCATCACCTGAACCTGCCAGTCTTCCAGCAGAAGACATAAGTGTAAAGTCTAATGGTCCCAAATCTGATACTTTGCTGGATGATGACCATGAAGACCTTTTTGCTGGTGAGCCGCACTTGCCGTTATGTTTGTACTTTATGGACTTGAGCTACAGCTGTAATGGCACACTGTCTCCACTGCTCAACGCCAGTATGATTTAAGATAATTTTGATTAGTATAGTTGCAGACTCATTCAAGGTTAACTGTAGAGCTGGAGTGCAGAATAAAATCAACAATATGCTTGCTAATGAGTACTATGTGCAAGTGTGATTTTAGGTCATTGAACATTAGTTTGAGACTGATCTGCCTTTTCCTTCATGGATAATGGCAGATCTGCTTGTGGCCTAAATCCACCATTGTACCTGTTTCCCTCTAAATTGACAAAGGAGTGACATAGACAGTTAAAACGTCTGGTTCAGTCCAAATACATTTTCAAATTGCTTGGCACTGAAACTTAGACAAGTTCTTGACATGGTTTTGTCCTATTCAGACTCTTAAACTTAAGCTCTCCACTGTGTTATGCCAATTACTACCCCAATTGTTGTTAACAAGGTAATATTTTTGTATCCTGCAAAGTTATTGCATTTGCTTGAAGTGCAAATGTCCACTATTCTGTACCGAACAAGCTGATGGCAACATATGGGTGCTTCAGTACACTTAGCAACAAGTTCATGAAACAGTCAACAAATCTTTTGGTACCAATTGACTGGGCAATAGTTCTAAACTAGCAGCATGTGGATCTTAATTGGGCAGTGTCCTAATAGGCATGCTGTGAATGCCTCCAGTGACACTTCAGTTCCAAAACAACTCTCCCTGATTCAAATACTTTCAAATTAAGTATACCCCACTTGTTAACTGTACCTGAATATTAGCTCTTTCATAAAAACCATATTTCCTGTATATTCCTTGTCCCCTGCATCTCCTTGCAAAGTAAAGGATTGTCTCTTGATTAGTGTTTTGTTCCATAAATAGAGGGAAATGGGGATAATCCAGTGAATCCCACACTAACGGTTGGGATGCTATTGGAGAGAATCCTTAGTGATGATAGGTCATGGTTTTCCAAGTGCGTGTAAATCCTAACTGGGGACGGTAAGTGTGACTTTGGGGCAGGCCATGTTTTACTAACTTGACTGAATTTATCAGGGTGCTGATAAGTGACCAATAAGGGTAGAACAATAGATGCTGTCTACATGGATTTTAGTCAGGGTTTTGACAAGGTCTGTCATGTAGCCTCATCCAGAAGATCAAGATGCATGGGATCCACAGTGACTTGTCCATGTGGATTCAGAATTGGCTTGTCTGTGGAAGGCAGAGGGTGGGGATGTAAGGGGTGTTTTTCTGGCTGGAGGTCTGTGATTTACTGATCTGCAAGTATCTGTATTGGGACCTCCTAACTGTGTCATATATAAATGACTTGGTAGAAAATGTAGATGGGTGCATTTATATCATTTGCAAATGATAAACTTTGAAGTTGAGGGTAGTGTACACACTTTGACAACAGATACGATGGGATATAAATCAGTTGCAAACATGGACGGAGAAATGGCAGATGGAGTTGAATCTGGGTAAGTGTGAGGTGTTGCACTTTGGGAGATCAAATGTTAAGGAAAAATAGACAACTGATGTCAGGGCACTGAACAGCATTGATGTACAGAAGGATCTTGGTTCAAAATCATAGTTCCCTGAAAGTAGCACTTTTTAGTTATGATAAAGAAGGTAAATGGCATGCTTGCCTTTGGTCGGGGATTTGAGTACAAAAGTCATGATGTCATGTTGCAGCTTTAAGACTTTTTTCTTAAGCCGTACTTGGAGTATTGCGTTCGGTTCTGGTCACCACATTACAGGGAGGATGTGGAAGAGGTTTACCAGGATACTGCCTGGATTAGAGGGCATGAGCTATAAGGAGAGGTGTCTTTTGCATTTCCCGCAACTCATCCCTCACAACCCCTTCCCGCAATAACAACCAAAACAGAATCCCCCTCATCCTCACACATACCACCCCACCAACCTCCAGATCCAATGCATCATCCTCCGACACTCCTCCTGCCATCTGGAATCTGACCCCACTACCAAAGACTTTTCCCTCCCCACCCTTATCTGCTTTCCGGAGGGACCACTCTCTCTGTTACTCCCTTGTCCGTTCCACGCTCCCCACCTCCCCAGCACTTTTCCCTGCAACTCCAGGAAGTGCTACACCTCCTGTTTTTCCCTCCCTCCAATCCCAGGCCACAAGAAGACCTTCCACATCAAACAGATGTTCACCTGACCATCTAGTAATGTGGTATACTGTATCCACTGTTCCTGATGTGGCCTCCTCTGCATCAGGGAAACCAAGCAGAGGCTTGGAGACCGCTTTGTGGCGAACCTATGCTCAGTTCACAACAAACATCTCCCCGTCGTGAATCACTTCAGCTCCTGCTCCCACTCCTTGGATGACATGTCCATCCTGGGCCTCCTGCAGGGCCACAACAATGCCACCTGAAGGTTGCAGGAACAGCATTTCGTATTCCGCTTGGGAACCCTGCAGCCCAATAGTATCAATGTGGACTTCACAAGCTTCAAAATCCTCCCTGACCGCATCCCAAAACCAGCCCAGCTCGTTCCTGCCTCCTAACCTAACCTGTCCTTCCTTCCTACCTCTCCACTCCTCCCACCTCAAGCCTTACTGACCTCATCCTGCCTCCTTAACCTGTCAGTCCTTCCTGGACTGACCTATCCCCTCCCTAACTCCCCACCTAAACTCTTTTTACTGGCTCCAACCCCACCTCTTTGACCTGTCTGTCGTCTCTCCACCTATCTTCTCCTTTTATCCATCTTCTATCTGCCTCCCCCCTCTCCCTATTTATTTCAGATTCCTCTTCCCCCTCCCCATCCCTGAAGAAGAGTCTAGACATGAAACGTCAGCTTTCCTGCTCCTGCTGTGTTCATCCATCTCTACACCTTGTATCCTGTAAGAACAGTGGAGTTACCACAGCAATGATTGGAATGAAATCCCCACTCAATTGTTCCCACTAACTTCTGAACAGCACTTTTTTGTGCCAACTCCGCATTGGACTGCAGCACTTTTAGGCTAACCAGGAAAAGAACAATACATATTGACAAAGTCAGTGATGCTCGTATCTGTGAATTTAAAAACTCCTTCTCTCTTTCTAAGAAGAGTAATTGAGATAAAATAATTTTGTTGCATGTGTTTGAGACTTGCCTTCAAGGACCAAAATCTATTGCCAAAAGACAAGAATTCTGTAAATAACAAAATCCAGAGTCTACAGGACTTCCCTTGTAGCTCTTACTCCAAAATGCCCACCAAATCTGAAACTTTATGAATGGAGACAGAAGAATGATCAACTTGCACATCAACCCCACATGATGTGAGTCACAAGGATACTTATAGAATGTGAAAAATTAGTTATTAATGCTTTGGTTCATGGTTTTAAAAATAATTTGATAGTTTCAAATTACATTTTATTCTGCTATCGAAATGATTACAGCCCTGTTTGGGGATTTTTAACTTTTAGTGATTCTTGTTATGTTGGAAGTCACCTATACAATTTTAGGTTAGCTGTAGGAAAACAGCCAAGAGTACTGGTGGTTCTTAAACTTTTCCACTGATTCAATTTTTCAGAAGCTACTGATGAGGTGTCTCTTGATAGTCCTGAAAGAGAACAAATCCTTTCTCCAGAGCCAACTCCACCTATTACACCAGTATCTCCAACCCTTATCGCACCACGATCAGAAGTAAAAATATCTCATCCCATGATGTTTGATCAATCGAAAGAGGAGGTATGAACATTAAACCGTTGTCAAAAGTTATCATGCATAGTCTAACATGGCATACTCCTACAGACTACTTTTTTCCTTAGTCCAGATATCTATTGAGCATTTAGTATAGAATCTTATCCCACTTTTTTGATAGCCAGTTTTGTGCAGTAACGTAGTTGATGTTGTATTGATGAATGAATTAAACTAGGTATTAAGCCCTGAACTGGCACAAATTAATTTTCATATTGATTTTAAGGGGATGCGATGCCTAGAAGTGTCATCACTGGACTGTTAATCTAGGTATCCAGGCTCAAATGGTGGAATTTGAATTCAATAAAAATCTGGAATTAAGAGTCTACTGACCACGAATCGATTTGTCAATTGTCGGAACCCATCTGTTCATCAATGTCCTTTTTTTAGCTAAGGAAACTGTTACTGTTATCTGGTCTAGCCTACATTTGACACCAGACCCACAGCAATGTGATTGACTCTTAACTGCCCTCTGGGCAATTAGGGATGGGCAATGCATGTTGGCCTAGCTAGTGACACCCACATCCTATGAGTTAATTTTAAAAGTTATGAAAAACATGAATGCAAAATTTTCAGGATTGCAGTCTATCTCTAGCAAAGAGGTGGATGGGGCTTCATTTTAATTGTCATGCTAAAGAATATCTGAATGCAACAGTCCTTCAAATTTAATTTGTTTGCTTTGAGAAATTCTGTAGACAATGTAAACTGAAACAAAGCACATTCCAAATAAGCTACAATTTTCCAAATTTTGTTTCCTTGTGCATTGTGGTCACATGTTCTTTAACACACAAAACTGATGTTTATGAATCCATAATTAACCTGATCACAACAAGGCTTGGTTTTGATCTTTTCTATAAAGTGACTTTTTTTTTGAACTAACTTCTAGTATAATTATGTACATCCTCTATCTATGACCTAGACTTGGGTGTGCAGGGTGTAAAATTTAGAAGTTACAAAATGTGAAAGCCTTCTAAAGGACCTAGAATGACTAATGGAATTGGTAGACATTACAGCAGATTAAATTTCGTGAAGAGCAGTTTTGTAGGAAGAATGAGGCAATATAGAAGATGCCATTCTAAAAGGAGTGTGGGGGCATTGGGTAAGTATGTGCACAAATCCTTGAAGGTGGTAGGGGAGCCTGAGAGTACTCAAAGCATATGGAACCTTGGATTTCTAATTGGACTTTAAGTATAAAACCAAAAATTGTGGTGAGCCTTTTTCTAAAACTTTGGCATGGCCTCACTTGTGTTATCTAATTCTGGGCACCATCAGCCTTTAAAGGTACAGGGAAGATTTAAAAGAATGGTTGAGGAATCGGACTTGTGTAACGAGATTGCTGGGGCTGCTCACTCGGAGAATTGAGGTTTCTGAACAGTAGGTAGAGAAACTTAAGCCATTCTCCTGAAGCGTTTAAATTTGAGACAAGTAGCAAAAGTGAGAAGCGATGCTATGGAAAACTTGAGCAGTCCTAGATACAAAATGTGTGATGGAGGCAGACTGAACTGTGGCTTTCAAAGTAGAATTGTATAATTAAGATTTGCAGGACTTTGGGAAAGGGTTCGGTAGAGAGGAAACTAGCTGCTGTAAGAGAAATTTCCCCAATAGAAACTTGATGTTCTGGTTGCTGTCTTAACATTCTTGATTCTAGAACTTGAATATTGAGAATTCAAACAATCTATCAGTTTAAATATAAACATCAAAGATACAGTATGTTACATGATGGGCTTGGAGGCTGATCTTTTTCATAATTTAAAAAATTTGCTTAATTTTTGTTTCTTTGTTACAGAAGTATGTAGGCAATTAATACACTAAACCACTGAAAGGACATGCTTTATTCTCCTAAACAAAACTGAGCCACACTTACACATGATTCTGCGTTCTCTGTAGGCATGTAGTCTTGAGTTTGATGTTTAAAGCTCCATTTGGTTTCTAATATTTGGTCATTATCAGCATTTTTGCTTCAGAAAAATGCAAGGTTGAGTTGTGTTGCTTTTAGATGTATTTATATTTTGCTCAGCAGTAAAAATAATTAAGCTCACTTTCTTGTAAAGAATTTGGGGAAAAAAAAGCTATCCCCAAAACCTATTTTGCTGGTGTGCAACTGAACTTTTAATATTTGCTGGTTTGTATGGTGACTGAATTGTTCCTTTTTCAATCATCTTCACTCCAGGATGAAACATAATTAGATACCTAAAATTGTGTAGTAATTTCTACACTAAATAGTTTATAACTTGCATGATTATAGTCATGTTTGGATGCAATATTTTGCATGTTTTTATTGCAGCAGTATTGTTTTGAATAACTGTACTGCACTTATGGCACTTTTTTCACTACCAGTTGAAAAGGCATGAGTTTGAATTTAGCTGTGCAAAAGAAGGGACAGAAAATAAGTAATACATCAAGAAACAAATATGACTTGTTCTGAATTGATACTTTGGGCAAATGATCTCTTTCAGTCCTTTTTAGTGTTTGCTGTGCTAGGGAGATCTCATTCTGTTTTTTTTTTTTTCCACCACCCCTGCCTTGGATACGATTTGTTGAAATATCATACAATATCAGGAAGCTTCAGCTAGAAATGTTGTCCTTTCACTTCCCCATACCTTTTTTCCTTTTGTTCCTTTTTTCCACTTCTCTAGTTAGAGGGAGTAATGGTATTGATACTTTAAAACATGTCTTTTGATAAACTTCTTGTGTCAAGCACTTGAATTAGTATTGCATTGTGTTCAAGGCTCCACTTTTAGAGGAGTTCTTTTGTGCTTAACAATTGAAGAATTTAGACTGCAGTGCCCATTTTTGTGGCTCTTTTCTTTAGCTTGAAGAAGAAGCTAATGGAGATACATTTGACATTCATGTGTCTGTTTCCGATCCAGAAAAAGTTGGTAAGTCAAAGATTAATGTCTGTCTGAAAATGTATCCTTTTTTATAAAAGTAGTGTAGCCAACTATTTTTAAAAAAAACTCATTCCATTATTCTTTCGTGTAGAATGACAACTTTGTATCTTTTACACTGAGCACATGCACCTTTTTTTTTCTTGGTGTATTCCTGTGGTTTAGTTAACTTACACTTCCTCTTGTATTTTAATTTCCTTTTCAGGAAGGTGCTTTGTAGAATTAATCACCACTTCCTGTTCCCAAATTTCCTTTCAGCGAGCTTTCTTGCCACCTTTACTGTGAACTCACCTTTTTTCCTTTTTTGGTTTGCTTTTCATATCACTCCTTTTGGAACTTGCACTAAATTGACAGTCATCTAAATATCATCATGTAGCATGCTGTAATCTACATTTTATTGCCTAATGACTATGTCTTGTCTTGGTACTTAGGTGATGGCATGAATGCTTACATGGCTTACAGAGTATCAACTAAGGTAATGGGTACAATGCAAAATGTTCTTGATGCATTGAACATTTGTCCTGGTACTGGTAAAGTATGATTAAAGTTTCCTATATGTATGAATTAATGAGCTGAGGTGGTCAGCATATCTGCTGTTTTCTCATGATGAATGTTCTTCAAACATCTTTTGGGTTGCCAGGAAATTATTTATTGAACTTTGATTTTTGCAGCAGTAGGATGGCTTCAGGTAGCTGATAGCAGGATCACTATTATTTGGTTCCATTAACAATGGATTGTTGCAGGTCTTGTGCATCATTGGCTGCTTACATTCCTATTAAAAGTTATTTAATTCAATATCATTAGTCAGTGGATCCAGTTGATTGGCAGGCCAGATTAGTGCTGGTTCCCTGTCATCTTGTGAAATACCCAAGATAACAACTTTAGGACCAACAACAAAAACTAACTTCCATCTCCTTTTTCTCTTTTCCCTCCCACCCACCCTTATACACACACCCAGTGGACTTTCAAACCACAATTGTATAAACTATCATGTACTGCAGAATAATTACTGGCTGCAACTTCCATAAGTGCATTCCATAATCTTTAGTACTTTCTCATAACTGACTCAAGCTGATGTTGGGCAAAAAAATCATTTAAAAACCCCAGGTTGTGGATACTTCGTACAAATTCTTAGACTTAATGGAGTTCAGCATTTAATACTCTTTCTCTCCTGCCTCATTTATAATGGAACCTTTAATGAGGGCATGTTTCTTCTGAAGCAGAAAATGGGAGTTAATGGGTTTCCAATTTGCCAACAGGGCATAAGATGGAAATTAATTATGCTAGAAACATTGGACTGTTCAACATGATCTTCTTGTAGCTGTGACATCTTAATTTTCTCAAGGTCAGGCTTTAAAATGTTAAACTATGGAATGGAGTGAAATAAACAGGACTAATTCCTGAATCTTAGTAAAAGGTTTACATTTCCTAGCTTTCTGATGCTTTTTCATCAATCAATAAAGGTGCTAACTTGCATGTCATACACTGCTATTAAAGTATGGAGGCAACGTCAGTTTAAATGTAAATCATTGTTTTTTAAAAATATCTTTTGAAGTAATGTGAACTTGTGCAGATCCCAAGGTTACACTATGAATTTAATCTTCATTTGGACCAGAGCTTTTTCTCCCCTCCAGGCATGACATACCCTTTCAGCTGACAGTTAATGGAAAGTACACAAGCAATAATACATGTCAACTGCAGTAACTCTGGATCTGTTTTTCTTCCATTATGCAGACTACTTTGTCCATGTTTAACAGTAAAGAATTTACAGTGAAAAGGAGATTTAGTGACTTCCTGGGTCTGCACAGCAAATTAGCAGCAAAATATATGCATGTCGGTTACATAGTTCCTCCTGCACCAGAAAAAAGCCTTGTAGGTAAGAATGATCATTCATCATAGCAGAGTGCACTTAATACCTGCATTAAGTTGTGGCAATACTGTTCCACAGTCTCGCCTAACTTTAAGCTGTAAGGCTGGTACTGTTTCTCCATGATTGTACAGTGCAGGAACAGGCCCTTTGCATCACTAAACCTGTGTCAGCACATGATGCCTTTCTAAACTGAAAAACCTTTGCCTGTAGTGGTCTGCATCTCTCTATTCTCTGCCTAATCATAGATCTGTCATGATGTGTCTTAAATGTTGCTATTGCATTGCCTCCTGGCAGCTTATTCCAGGCACTTACACCCTTGGAATTTTTTTAAAAAAAAAGCACTTGCCCCTCATCTCTCTTTAAGCTTGCTTCCTTTACCTTAATATATTTACTAGTAATTAATATTTCTGCCATGTAGGGGTTGAGGGGAAGACTGATTATCCATTCTGTCCTTGCCCTTGTATCAAGTTGTCTATCTTATTTTGCCAAGTGAAAACAAATGAACTGTCTATTCTCTTTTTTTTTTCTCCATAGCTAATCCCTTCCAATCCAGGCAACATCCTGGTAAATCACTTCTGTACACTCTTCAAAGTCTGCATGTCCATCTTGTAGTATGGTGATCAGAACTGCATACAGTATTCCAATTATAGCCAAACTAAAGGCCTGTACACCTGCAACATGACTTGTGTCCTTCATTCAGGAAGAGTATTAAAAATTGGCAAGGATGCTGTATGCTACTTTGACCAACTATCCACTTGCTTTGCCATTTTCAAGAGAACTGGACCTGTATGCCTAGATCCTTCAGTCTGATGCTACTAAAAGCTCTGTCATTGACTGACTGTATATTACCACCTGCCCATTAACCTTCCCAAATGCTTCAGCTCACATTTTTGTCAGAATTAAACTCCACCTATAATTTGTTTACCCAAGTCTTCAGCCTATCTGTATCTGGCAGTCCTCACTATCCATAGCTTCCCCCAATCTGTCTTCTGCAATCAGGCCACCTACATTCTCTGTCACTTAACAACAGGGTCCCAGCACTTTTATCTGTAGAACCCTACTGATCACTGATCTCCAGTCAGGAAAACACCTTACACTGCAGTTGTCTTCTGTGACAAAACAGTTGTATATCCAACTTGCTAGCTCATGTGACCTCACCTTTTGTATCAGCCTGCCACGAGGCCTTGTTAGAGGCCTTGCTGAAGTCCAAATAGACGACAACTATGCCACCCCACACTCCTTTATTCTTTCTGCACCCCCCAAAAAAAAAGAAACTCCAATAACTTCCCTACCACTGACGTAAGGCCCACCAACTTCCTCTGGCTCTCCACAAATTTGCTCCTTTGCCAGAGTGGTCTGATCTTTCCCTAGTGGGTTTTTTGAATATATGAAATGACTTGGGATTTCCCTGAATCCTGTTTTGCCAAAGACCTTTCATTGGTTTTTTTTAAAAGCCCTTAACTCCTTGTTTAAGTTCTTTCCTGCTATTATTGGATTGTTTTTGAAGGCTCTGTCTTCAGTTTCATAGACCTTCCCATGTGCTGCCTTTGACTAAGCTCTTCAATTTCTCTTGTTATCCAAGATACTCTAATCTTGCCATTCTTATCCTTCATTTTCACGGGAACATGCTGGTCTGGAACTCAAATCACTTGACCTTTGGAAGATTTCCACGTGCCAGATGTGGACTTGTCCCTCTTAAACAGCTGCCTCCAGTCTGCATTGTCCTGTTCCTGCTGAACATTGTGGTAGCTAGTGCCCCTAACCACCCCAGTTTAGTACTTTCCCTGAGGGCTACTTTTCTCCATCTGTAAGTAAGCTGTTCCAAGTATGCTTCCTTCTTACTGAAACTTTGATCACCTGTCAGGCTTATTCCCCAATACCTGATCTAGTGTGGCTCCTTCCCTTGTTGGACTATCTTGTTTATTGTTTCAAACTGTCCTGGGCACACCTAATACCATTACCGTCACCACCACCACCCACCTTTTTCCAATGCTCAAGTTCTATCTTGCTTATCAGTACCCTGTCCCTTTGCCTCCAAGTGTATTTTCATCCTTTTTAAAGGGATGGGAAATGAGAGTTGACAGATGGTTTGTCATTCAGAATTGAATGTGTCTAGACTGGACTGAATTTTAGCTCCCTAAAACTCTGCACCTTTTCTGAAGCACCAACAAAACTGACTGGGATAAATGCTTTTACCCTCTTAAAGGTATGACCAAAGTCAAAGTTGGAAAAGAAGATCCATCATCAGCAGATTTTGTTGAAAAAAGGAGAGCATCTTTGGAGAGGTAAATTTCTTGAAATGAAGTGTGTAGAGATCTTTTGTCTCTGACTAAAAAGCCTTCTAATTATGGAAAAGATTTTGTTTCCCTTCCTACCCATGCTACCTTATAACTTGTACAGATCCCTGAGCATGTTTTAATGGCAGGTATTAATCATTACAATCCTTCCTTGAGACAACTGGGGGTCATGTTTCTTCACTTTGGGGATGCACTTAGTTGGATCTCCATGTAGACTTTTTTAAGGCATCAGATCAGCTCACAATTCTCCTCCCCTTGTCCTTTTTTCCTCTCCATTCCTTTGTATGGTTAAATAGCTTAAGGCTTTTATATACATGACTGTTGCCTGGCTGAAGCACCTGAAGAACTGAAAAGAAACAACTTATGAATAAGGTTTTGGCTGCTTGAGTTTGTTCTCTATTATGAAACAATGTGTTGCCTAGTGACACGTAGATAGAATCTCAGAACAATACAAAAAGCCTTTGCTATATGCAGAAGGTTAAAGACTGAACTTGTGTAGTTTGTAGTAATAGTTTATAGTCTGTTTTGAATATCTTGGGACCTGGGAAGAGAGGAGCAGTGCCAGATGTAGGAAGGCCAAGTATCTGATGACAGGTTGCAACTGTACAAGCCAGTGTGTGGCCTCTGTAGCCTTTTGAGCTTTGAATTTTCCTGGCCTAGAAGTATTCATGAGCATTTTGAATCCTCTCCTGATGTATAACAAAATCATTCCAACCTTTGAGTAGTGTGACTATAGTTTGCTTTTCTTGGGTCTGTGTCTGTGTCTCTAGAAGCTTTTAAATAAACATTTTTTGAGGAAGGAAAAGATGGGCACTAACTTAGACAGAGTCCCGAACTCTCTGACCAGAGTTTCTGAAAGCATGGCCACCAGTCAGATGCTAAAAAGGCTGAAGTTAGATGAATGCTACTGTAAGGTTCCTTGGGATAGAGGGGAGTAGCAACAGGGATGGGGTGATGCCATGGAGGGGAGGATTTTTTTAAACTGCATTGCTGGACTGGGCACCAATATCAGTCAGCAAGCACTAAGTAATTTGGTGAATTGGACTTGATGCCAGCACCACAGCTTGCAATGACCTTTTTGGTATAAGAGTTTAAAGGGTCTTTGCATTGGAAGGCTCAAGACTAGAGGTAAAGACTTGGATGACTGTTTCTGCTAAAACAGATACGCTGGTGGAATTGTTCTTCACTGGCGAGTGAGCAGTCAACAAGGAGTTGATTTAATTGTGCTAATGTTGCCAGCATGTGAGATTTAAAAAGAAAAGTCTTTGCTCTCGCTTCAGCATGGAAAACATGGTCAACCGTTATCAAAAAGTTACAAGCAGTTCAAAGAATGAGTGTTTTGATTCCACCTGATGTTGCTGGGCAAGTCACCTTAGACAGGAAACTGGCCTAATTGTTTTGTTTTTAAGCAATGTATCTCATTGTATTGTAATCACAAGCTGCAAACTGATTTTAACAACAGAATTGAAGATAATTTAAAAAACTTTAGATTATTAAACTTAATTTGTGGTTCTTTTAAACACTAAAAGCATAATCCCATTCATCTTAAACTATGGAAAAATTGACAAGCTTGTGTGGTGTCCCTTAAACACCACGATTGATACTTTATGTAAAACACCACACACTCTCCAGACATCCCTTTGTTGGTAGGTTGAAGTCACTTGATTTCGACTAGAACTGCAAGTAGCTTCTTGCTTGAGCTATCGTACACTTGCGCGTCAACATGCTTCACTTAAACACCCAAAAAAAGTTAGTTTATCCTAACATTTCTGGTCTAGGTTTTTCACTCCAAGATAGTTGAATTCACTAAATCTATTTCTATCAGAGCACAGCTTATACAGCCATTAAGCCTTCATGGGACTAAACTACCTAACATTAATGAAATGGAAATGTCTCCCTCTGCTATAGATGTTACATCTTGTATCAGATGCTTAGATTACCTTTTTGCAGTCACAAAATTTGTTTCTTCGGTCATATTGGTTTTGGTAGGGATTTTGAAGGAGACTCCAGATGGGGTAGTAGCTTACAAAGATAATAGGATCGAAGTATGTTTTTTTTTTTTTTTTGAAGGGGCCAGGGTAATCCTCTTCTCATTTTATAAGAGGAAACATATGCTGACTTGAGTGAGATTGGTAACTAGTGTTTTTAGTGGAATAAGATTGAAGCAATGAGTCTAACGGAATAGATTCACTTTGATCAGAGAAAGTGAAGATGGGAAACTGAAGTTCGATTCACTGGTTAAGGGAAGTGGAGAGGTAACTGTTTAGATCTCTATGCATAACCTTCGTAAACTCTTTTTAATATTGCTGGGGAAAGAATGAGACTTGAAGTGCAGGCTTTATCTTGCAGACAAGAGCAAGTCACTTAGTTTGGTCCAGCCAGCACTGGTGTTGACAGGCTCAACTGTTTGTCTGCCATAACTGTTCAAGTCTGGGGACTTCAAGTGGAGAAGAGAGCTGTACCAGGGAATAGTCAAGATTTGCGTAATATTTTTACTTTGTACTTGGGCATTGAAATATGAATAAAAGGAAGCAGTTGAGTAAATCAAAGCTGTAGATATGTGGAAACAGATCTGTGATTTTTGAAAAAATTACAAATTAAATGGGAAGTACTTTTTTATATCAGAGTTGGAAGTTGTTTGCCCTCCATTGCATGCTTTCCTGATTCTATCATTTCTCTAGATAGAAATGATCTAGAAGCTCTCAAAAATTTGCTTTTTTTTTTTTTGGGCAGTCCTCCATGTCAAGGGCCAGTGTTTACACACAATAGAACCAGTTTTGAATGCACTGTTTTTTGACTTCAGTGAAAACTTGTATCATGCAATCTGGAACTGTGCATTTTCAACTTGGAAGTGCACTCCACCCTGTCGCTAGAGTATTTGATTCCTGACTTTTTGCAAAGAGATCATAAGTAAATGGAACAAGTACTGATTGAATTTTCATAAGAATTTGAGGTGTTACATGAAATTTCACAAATATACAATATTAAAGAATGCAGCCTTTAATTGAGCAAAATGCTGGCATATGTGGATGCATTGCAAAGCAACAAAACATTACATGGGAATTTCTGTAGGTAGCAGTGAAAGTGCGTATTGAACAAGAAGCCTTGGGGCTAAGATTGCATCTGATTTTATATTTTTCAAAAATGTATGCAAATGATGAGGGCTATTAAGGATTTTTGGGTTTGGAAGTGTTGAATGCAAAAGTGGGGACTTTTAAGTAGACCTCTTCAGTGCATCTTTAAATGTACCAGCATTAATGGGTTATTTGACTCCTGTTTATATGAAGAATTAGCACCATAGAAAGCTTAATGTAGACTTAATTTTTCTTTGTGATACCTTTGGTCTTGATGGACTGGTATGTTGGTCATCAACTGTTGAATGCTTTGCCTGGTGCAGCTAAGAAGCATGTTCTAGCATGTAAGTACAGATGCTTGCTTTTGCAGCTGGATGCAGGATTTGGTAATCAGCTGACCTTTTTCAGTTTCTTGTCTCTTCCAAAGACACTTCAGTCTGTGTTGGAAACCTGGCTGTTAGCAATTGTCTCCCAGTTGCCTGTCCATGTTTGCAACTTAATGTTTCACTTGTAAGTGTTCTTGAAGCAGAGGTATGGATATCCAGCAAATCAAGGCCATGTCCCCTACACAAGGTCTTGGATTATATGGTTAACCATACTTGGAATGTGACTTGGGTGAGTACAGACATTGGCTAAATTATATGTATGCCAGATGAAATTAGGACTCTTCAGAACCCTAAGTTAGATGATGCCATGCCAAGAGATGCTGAGAATACACAAGGCAGTGAAGGTGGGAACTTTTCAGTTTATCTTGCATAATGCATGTTATTCAGGTCTATCTATTAGAACACTGTTCTTTCATGGGTTTGGTGTTGTTCCATACTACCATCTCAACTTGGTCCAAACAGCTGCAGATTTTGCTATGCATCCATTAGTTTGAGGTATTTTTGGAATGCTAATGTAGCAGAATAGAACAACTATCATGAATTTTGGAGGGAAAGCTTAACAGCTTTCCTTCAGTCAGAGTATGCAATTTTCTAATGAACTGAGACATGAGGGAAACCTACGCTAGAAACAGGAGTAGGCCTTTTGAGCCTGTCACCATTTGAGGTCATGGCTCATCTTCCTGTCTGCATGCCACTTGTTTTTTATTCTTCCTACTCTTGATGCTTTTAATATTTGTCTTGCTGTAGAATATGGTAGTTGACCCAGCCACCACGACGGCTGCCTTGGTCGCAAATTCCACAGGTTGGCCACCTCCAGAATTATAGAATCCCAGAGTGTGGAAGCAAGCTGTTTGGCCCATCGAGTACACAGACTCTGAGGAGCATGCCACCCACACACCCCCTACTCTGTGTAACCCTGCATTTCCCATGTCTAATACACCTAGCCTACATGCCTTGGACACGGCAATTTAGCACAGCCAGATCACCCAACCAGCACATCTTCGGATTATGGGAGGAAACCCACGCAGACCCGGGGAGAGAGTGCAAACTCCACAGTTGCACAGTGGAATTGAACCTATGTCCCTTGTCCTGGGCTGCAGCAGTGCTAGCCTAATGTCAGTTCTAAATGATCTATGCATATTCTGAGGCACTCACCCCAATTGTAGTCTCTGCAGCCTTACTGGTTGGAATAAAGAAAAGGTTATGCTGACGAGTCAGTACTGGAACATAAACCTGTTTGACCCAATGTGGATCTGTATTCTGATATACAAAGGGGTAGGATACACTTCATGGAATGATCACACTGAGCAGTTTCATTTGGGCAGCACTTTTCAGCTTGGGCATGCTATTTTTGCTTGGTGAACTGCCTTGGTGTTCAGTGCTTTGTTGCAGTTCTCAGATTGAGACGATCATGCCAATTGTGGATTTTCTGACAGATTTGTTGGGTGCATTCAGACTGTAGATCTTTGCTGATGGCAACATGAGCAAATACTTTTACGTAAGTGTTGAGATTGGCCTTGTTTTTTCAATAGGGTCACAATCTTTGCTTCACTCATCCTGAGGTACTACCCTCTCCTCTTGTAGACCAATATCTGTGCAAATGTTTTTTGGCTTTTTGGTTTTTCCTGTGCTTGAGTTTGGGTGGCATCATCTGGAACTTTGCCAGTAGTGAGTAGAAATACCAACTGCTTTTTTATTTGGGGATCTGATATGTAACTGTTCCTGAATGGGCAGGCTCTCTAGTATCCTGAAGATTCTCTGGTCCCATTTGTCGTGTTTGACTCACTTATTGCACACTGCAATTGAACTGTATGCTAATAGACCTGTTGTTGTCTTGATCCTCTCATACATGCCCCTTTTTTAATATTGTATCAAGCATACTTTAGTATTCTGCCTGTCATAATCAGTAACCAATGCAGCACTGAGCAGTCAGTTAGGCATTGCTTTAGTAGATGTTCCCAAATTCAGAATCCTCTTGCTGTAATCTGTTATTTTAGTGAGTAAATCACTTAATTGATTCCACCAACATTAGCATCAAACCTATTAGCTTTCCACTTCCTTTCATTCATATTGAGAGGGTGGTGTTGCAGTCAGCTGTACATCATAGAAACAGACCCTTCCATCCAACTGTCCGTGCTGACCACCTCCTAAGTTAACCCATTTGGCCCATTATCTGTCAATCCTTCCTGTTCATGTACCCATCCAGATGCTTTTTAAATGTCATTGTAATTGTAGCAGCCTCCACCACTTCCTCTGGCAGTTCATTCCAAACACACCACTCTCTATGGAAAAAGTTGCCTCTCAAGTCCCTTTTTATAATTTAGAATCCTTTCCACCTCTCTCCTTTTAAACCTATGCCCTCTAGTTTTGGGTTCCCCTATCCGGGGGATCAGGCTTTGGCTATTTATCCTATCCATGCCCTGCATGACCTTAAACCTTTACAAGGTTGCCCATCAACCTCTGCTCCAAGGAAAATAGCTTATTCAGCCTCTTCCTGTAGCTCAAACCCTTCAACCCTGGCAGCAACCTTTAAATCTTTTCTGAGCCCCCTCAAGTTTCACAACATCCTTCCTTTAGCAGGGAGATCAGAATTGAATGTGGTATTCCAAAAGTGACCTAACAGAGATTCTGTACATCTGTAACATGATCTCCCAACTCCTATCTCCATGCACTGACCTATAAAGGCTAGCATGCCAAACACTTCCTTCACTATCCTATCTGCCTGGGACTCTACTTTCAAGGAACTATGAACCTGCACTCCAAGGTCTCTTTGTTCAGCAACACGTCCCAGGACCTTACCGTTAAGTGTAGAAGTCCTGCCCTGACTTGCCTTTCCAAAATGCAGCACCTCACTTTTTTTTTATCCGAATTAAACTTCATCTGCTACTCATTGGCCCATCTGAGTTCCTGTTGTACTCTGAAGTGACCTTCTCTACTGTCCACTACACCTTCAATTTTGGTGTCATCTGCAAACTTACTGACAACAATGTCAATGTTTGCATCCAAATCGCTTATGTAAATGATGAAGCGGCAGACCCAGCAACAATCCTTTATAGCACATTGCTGATCCCAGGTCCCCAGTGGAAAAGCAATCCTCTTCCACTACCCTGGAGGCAGTTCTGTATCTAAACGGCTGGTTCTTCCAGTGTTCCACGTGATCTAACCTTGCTAACCAGTCAACCATGAGGAAATTTGTTGAATGACTTACTAAAGTCCATATAGATCATGCCCACCACTCCACTTTCATCAATGCCCTTTTTTCTTTTTTTAAACTTCAAAAAAGTGCTTAAGTACATTCAATTTTACTTCTGCATTTCATATGAATTCTCTCAGCTCAAGGAGCATCTATCCAATGTCACTTACCTTTCCTGTGCCCTGCTATCCAAGACTGCTGCTGTGTTTGTAGATGTTCCAGTCAAGCAGGCTGCTTTTGTCCTGCATGGTTTAAAGTTGCTAGTGGTATTGGAGCTGCACACACCCTGGAAGTGAGGTGTTTTCTGTTGCACCATGACTTGCACCTTGATGTGGACAGACTTCAGGGAATTGGTATACAACTTAGCAGCTGCAGGATTCTTAGCCTTCAGCCTGTTCTTGTAGCTGGTGCATTTACAAGCTATCTCCATTTGTGGTCAGTTGTAATCTCTAGGACGTTAATAGCAGGACTCAATGTTGCGAATGCTGTTGCATATCAAGTGATTAAATTCTCATGGAGATGATCATTGACCATACTTGGGCTGATATGTGGCAAGTAAAACTTGGACCACACTGACCTGGATCATATCCAGGTCTTGTTACATTTGGACACTACTTCAGTGTCTGGGGAGCCTCAAATAGCATTCAACACTGATTATCAGCAAACATGCCCCATTTCTGACCTTATGAAAAGCATGGTCATTCCAGCAGCTGAAGATGCTGCCCTGAGGAACTCCAGCAGAGATCTTCTGGAGTTGAGATGACTGGCCTCTGACAGTCAACTACCTACTTGCTACTTATGACTCCAGCCAGTCGGGAGCTATCCCCCTAATTTTCATTTAACTTTAGTTTTGCTAGGGGTCTTTTGCAATGCATGGAATGGGGTAACATCCCTTGTCAAGGGCAAACACTCTCAAACATCTCCCTTCTAATTCAGTGTGGTTTTTTGACATTGTACCAAAGCAATAAGGTTAGGGACTGAGTGGCCCTGCCTGAACCCAAACTGCATGTCAGTGAGCATACTATTGCTAAGCAAGTGTTGTGCTATTGATTACATTTTCATCCCTTTACTGATGGAGGGTAGACTGGGTGGCAGTTTGGCTAGGTTAGAATTGTCCCTCCTTTCTGGACTGGCCATCCCTGGGCCACTTTCCAAATCTATATCTAACAGTATTAGAATGGCTGGGTTGGCAGCACCCATGTTCTGGAGCACTAATGTTCAGAGCTATTGCTGGAATGTTGGGACCCAGAGTCTTTGCAGTACCTAATGTCATTTCTTTGTACCATGGAATGAATTGACTTGGCCAAAGACTGATAACTGATATTGGAGACTGAGATGGTGTACACAACGTGTCTATCTGTAAATAGTTACTGACGCTTCAGCTTTATCTTTTTGAACTGTGCTGAACTCCCATCATTGATATTTGTGAAGCTGCCTCTTCTATCGAATTAATCATCCACCAGAATTCGCAATCTTGCTGCCTATTTCTTCAACTCTTACTCTCCCAGCTGAATGAATGACACAGAATGGATCACTGCAAGAAAACAATGTTTCACCTCTGAGTTCCATGTCAATCACAGCTGCTTTGTCTGTTATTTAAAAGTTCTGTCAGGATCATGGACATGGTCCTGACATTCCAACTAATCAAGCTGTTGTTTTAAACCTACTATAATGGATTTTGACCAGAGACTCCAAGCACTCATTGTTGCTGGTGGGTCAGTCCCTTACTTGAAATGGGTGATGGCTGATCAGTGGGATGTGCTGGTCCTTCTTACTGTCCCACAGCACCTATTCTCTCTACCAATGAAATTAGCCTGGTCATATGTAAATACACTTGTATTTTGTTCAATATAGTAAAATAGGGAGGACACTAAGTTGCAAGCCTGGGAAAGTTGTTCTTAATTATAAATATGGTCTATATATTGTGGAACTGATTTTTGTTTAGATATCAATACTTTTGGGCTCCGCTCAGCCTTTTTTGGTTAGGGTTTGCTGTTAGCTTTCAAACCTTCTGGTGTATCTACACGGCAATAGAGCTATTTGCTTCCATCTAATCTTTGGTTCAAGAATGCCCAGGTGTCTTCCCCACCCCCCGCCCCAAGTGTGTACCTGGGATCCAAATCACTCTAGATACTCAATGCCTTAACGTTGAGTAGGGATGAACTTGGTTTCTGTGCCTCACCCAGGTTTTCAGCGTTTCACTCCTTCTTTTGAATTATTGTTGATCAATGGTGCAGGCTGGAACTGAACAGACTAGTGCTCAGCAAAAATCATACTAATTCTAATCCTCCACATGTGCACTATATTAACCTGTTGCAGATGACTAGTCACTAATGACACTAAAGTCATAGATGTGAAGAAAGGCTTAAAGAATTGGCCAGTTCAGATTGCTGGCAAAATTCAAATTTTCCATTTGGTGAATAGTGGTTATTTGGTAGCTAAGCTTTTGGACTTGAGTATAATGTGAATGCAGATGTTAATCGTTTCTCCCTGTGGGGTCACTAAACATGGCTGACACTTTCTGTCTCAATTGCTTGGTAGAGCTTAAATGTCTACTTAAAGATCAAAAATCTACACTAAGCCAAACATCATCTCTTAATGTAAGACTTACCTGGTATTATCTTGTCAGACATGACTTGCTTTGTTTGATATTTTGTGCATCTTGATGCATAGAATAAAAATTGCATTTTGGAGGAGCCTGACATTTCTTTGCCCTTTTTTAAACCTGCTGACATACCAAAAGGTCAGTCATTTAACACCTGTCACATCAGACAGAAGACTGACTCTTGTGGTGTTTCATGCAAGACTAGAATTGACATCTCAAATGCAGAACTGAAATCTTTAAAGCTAACATTTGAATTTAAATGTCTTAACAATTATTATTGACTTTGTTTTTAAAAAAACAGTTCATAAGTTGTTAACCAGTTTTCTGGTCAGAAAGTTGTTAATTTCTTGTCTTTTTAAAAATTCAGGTATCTACAGCGGACAATAAAGCATCCAACCCTATTGCAAGATCCAGATTTGCGGCAATTTTTAGAAAGTAGTGAGGTATGCTTTTCCAGAATGTTCAATACAAAATCCAAGTAGTATTTAAATTATCCTTGATAACATCTTGATCCTTTTTTTTGGAGTTTTTCCACTTGTGCAGTAGGTAAATGCAAACAAGTGGTTTGTACTGTCCTCCACAGTGCACAGTTCCTAGATATGTCTTGTAGCTGTAGTGTGAGGTGGTGATTTCCTGTGAAAGGAAGGGATAAGGTTATGGAGGAGACAAGAAGTCTTGAATTTTCAAACACCAACTTTTTTTTGTATGTTTATAGTTGAGCAGCCCTTCGAACAGTTGTCTTCAGGGTCACAAGTGATTATTGGAACAGTGCTGATAACGTATGAAATCAATCCTGAATTAATAGCTATTGAGCTGGGAACCTTTTGAACAAACTGTACAAAATATAATCTACAAAATCCAAATTGGATACAGCTCCATGCAAGTTAGGGTATGGAGTTATAGGCAAAATGATCACCAATAGACTTGAGATACCTCAGTGTGACATGAGCAGTGAATGTAAAAGCCTTGGAATCTCTTTACTGAGCCAAGATGGACTAAGTCAGGCATAGCATTTAAGTGTTTTTCTGATCACTTGCTTTCCCCTTCTGTTTATTTGGTTTGGTTTTAAAATGATTTTCAGTGTTGTAATTTAAATAACCAAGAATTCCAGAAATGTTTCCTGTTATTGCTACAGTTTAAAAGGAGTTCAGCTGATCTTGTTTCAGTGGATTTCTTCATTATGATCTGATCAAGTGAGTTGTCAAATTTCTCACCGTGTTTTCATTGTGATAACCTTTAAGAATTTGGATTTAGCAAATTACAAAATGCTTTTAAACAGTATTGGCCTTGGTCATACCTGAATTGATATATACTGGAAGAGAGCACGAGGGTCACAATTGCCTTACCTGCGTGTTGTGATTATATAGTGATAGCCTTATCAACTGCATATTAGTAGACTAAATGTACGAGTCCAAGATCTACAGTAATGGCGGTAGACTTTGTTCTCTTTGGTCAGTGTAAACATGCAAAATTTTTAAAATTTGCCCATGGGAAGTGCATTTTGCTGGCTGGGTCAGTATTTAATGCCCACTCATAATCTTGGGGTGGTGGTGAGCGCTCACTCTCTACCACTAGGTAGACCCATAATCTCCTTTTAAGAGGAAATTCCAGGCACTTGATCCAGTGACTGTAACACTCAGATTTGAATCAGGCTGGTGAGTGGCTTGGAAGGGAAGCAACAGGTGGTGATCCCATAAATCTATCTGCTTCAGCACCCATACCCAGGTTTGATTCCACCTTCGGGCGACTGTAGAGTTTGCATATTGTGTCCCTATGTTCGTTTGGATTTCCTCCTGGGTGCTCTGGTTTACTCCATAATCCAGATATGTGCAGGTTAGGTGACTCTGTTAAATTGTCCATAGTGTCCAGGCTAAATGAATTAGCCATGGGAAATGCAGGGTTGAAGGGGTAGGGTAGGCAGTTGGGTCTAGGCAGAATGCTGTTCAGTTAGTTGCTGTGGACTTGATGGGCAGAATGGCCTGCTTCTGTGCTGTAGTAATCTGACTTCTGACTTTTGTTCTCCTAGATGGTAGGGATTGTGGGTTTGAAAGATGCTGTCTAAGGATCTCCAACGAATTTGTGCAGTGCATTCTGGAGATGGTTGGTCTGTCGATCAGTCACTCTGTAGGAGCATTATACTGACATACCAAATCCACAACCAATCAAGTAGGCTGTTTGTCCTGATTGGTGTCACATTTTAAGTGTTGTTTAGAGCAGCACCCCCCTCAGTGGGGAGTATTCCTTCACTTCTGATTTTGTGCCTTGTAGGTGAGAGGCTTTTGGGAGTCAGAATGTGAGTTATTTTATGAAGTATTTCTAGCTCTTGTCACTCACTTGTGGTTTCTGGTTGAATGATAACCCTCGGGATGTATTAATGGGGTATTCACTGGTGGTAACACAGTTGCATATCAAGGGGTGGTATTTAGATTGTACCCCCTCATTGGAGGTGGTAATTGCCTGATAGTTCTGGGGCACAAATGTTACTTCCTACTGATGAATTTATTGTTGCCCATCACTATTTTACAGCTGGCTGTGGCAGGACAGCAGAGCTTGGATCTGATCTGTTGTGGAATAGCTTCTATCACTTACTACTTGTCCTGTTTGGTAGCTTGGTTGATACCTTGCTTCTAAGTATGCTTCCTACTGCTCCTGGCATGCCCTTCTGCACTCTGCATTGAATCAAGGTTGAGTGGGGGATGTGTTAGTCCTTGAGGTTTCAGATTGTGTGGAGTATAATTCTGCTGATGGTCCACAGCAGTTCATATTTTCAGATGTTGCTAGATCTGTTTTAAACTCAGATTTAGCATAGTGCCACTTGATACCTCAAGGTGTTATCATTGTGAAGGCAGGACTTCAACTCCAAAGACCCTGTACAGTGGTCAATCTTGCTGTTACTGACATGGATAGATGTCTGTGGCAGGTAGATTTGGGGATAAGGTCAAGTATGGTTGTTTAGTTTTCCATCTTGTTGGTTCCCTTGCCACCTGCCAAATGCCTAGCCTAGCAGCAGTGGCTTCTTTTTTGGACTTGACCAGCATGATGCATAGTGCTGCTCTTGGCAGACATCAAAATCCACTGCCTAGAGTATATTGTTTATCCTTGCCACCCTCTGTTTCCCCAAGTGTGCAACATGACTGCAGACCTCAGTCCAATGTTGAGGACCCCCAGGGCAAATCAGCTGTTGGTATACCACTGTGCTGCCACCTTTTTTTGGGTCTGTCCTGCCAGTGGGAAAAGACAAGACTGGGATGGTGATGGTGTTGTCTGACATGTTGCTCAAATTATAGCAATAGCCTGACATAGTACTTTGGTTGTAGACTAGTTGACTCTCAATTTTGGAACTAGCCTCTAAGTTTCTGACATTGGACAGGCCATCTGGTACCAGAAACAGTGTCCTCTCTATTTTGAGACTCTAGTAATTAGGTACAACTGGCTTTGGGCCATTTTTTTAAAAGGAAGTTGAGTCAACCTCTGGGTTGGGAATCAATGGGCCAGTCCAGGTTAGAATAGCAGATGTCCTTTCGGTGAACAGTTTCTCTGATTTTTTTTTTTTTTAAAATCAGTTGTGATTTACAGTTCATTTGTCAGATTCTGAACTACAGATGTTTATTCATTGAGTTTGAATTCAAACTCAGTCAGCTGGGGTTGTGGGATTTGAGCCCAGGTCCCTGGGACATCAGACTATTAATAAAGAAACTGATAATGCCACTAGGCTGTTACCACCCCCTCCTTCCAAGCATAACTTTATACTGATAACATCAATATGTAGATGAGTCTTTGAGACCATGGTTCCATGTGCCATAAGGTAATGAACCTTATGAATTGGCATTGAGGTTTTGAGTAAATGATATGCTTCATAGACATATGACCAATGTAATCTAGCAGTAAGTCTCTAATTTAATGTGACAGTTTCAGCACACTTCACAATTTCTACCAGATTTTAATGTACTTTTTGAAATTTACTGATTGCATGAGGCAATACAAACCTGCGGTGCTTGATCATCAAATCAAAAAGATGCCTCAATTTTATTGACCAACAGGCAATGCAGAAGCTCGGTTTGCATGGCAGTACCAATCCCTTAAATTTTCAGATTCAAACATCGCCTGGATGAAATATTTACTGAGCAATTCAAATTGTTAGGTTAGATAAATCACTAATTCTATCTTTCTCATAAACAGTCTAGATATCGGTTTTTGGGGGAGACGAGAGAGGACTGTGTAGAAGACTTGATTATACATATCTAAATATTAATCTTCTATCACCTCATTTGGAGTGAAGAGCTAGAATTGTCACTCTGCATGTCAGTGTTCTGTTTTGAGATCTGTGTATAGATGAAGTCACTGTAGAAAGCTGACCAGGTACTTTGGATGACCATACACTATAGATGTTGGTATGAAAATATGGATTCAAGAGTGTCTGACTTACTTGGGGTGAATGGTAAGCTAGATGGCAAGTTGGGAGTGGCAGCGTATGGCCTATGATAAGTTCTCTAGATAAGGGTCAGGTATATAACTTGTGTTTAAACACAATTCCTGAAGTGTAGGTAGCCATCACCACAAACCAAAATGTTCCTGACTAAAATTAAATTTAAGTATTGAATGTTTTGTGTAAGTCTGATTAGGCTGATTTTACCACTTTGCATTTTGTGCATTTGTGTAAAAACATCTAAACCACAAGCTTAATGTAAACTGACCAGGCTAAAATGAGAGCCTATACAGAAGATGATTGTAAGCTTTGTTTAAAATATTTCACTTTCTGTAATTGCTAGAAATGCTCACAAGCTTAGTGTCTGAAAGAAAGTCAACTTAACATTGATTTGTAGCAGAGAATCTAATAAATGAGTCAAAATGCTTAAATCACCCTATTTAAATAGGAACCAGTTTGTTTTGGAATGAGTGACCACTTTAGAAATTTTAAAATTCATGATATTCAGGAAAATTTCTTATCCAAATTTTTTGATCATCCAGTGCTTTTAGCCAAAGTTGAGAACACCACCTTATTTTCAGCAGATAAATCTTATTTAAATCACCCTGGCTTTGAAAATTATAAAGTTGTGGATTGGACTTAATTTTTGGATTTCTGGTTCAGACCTTTGAGCCAACTGGTAACTTGTGAAGGCAGTACATACTGACCAACCTGAGACATAAAGCACTAAATGACCAAGTTCTGAGAGAAGTATTTTCTGGTTTAGAGCACTGAGTAGGAGTAGAACAAAGTGTTCAAAGGTAAACTATATGGACAAGAGTGAGATGGAACAATGAATGTTGCTAGTCTGAGACCTAAAAGATTGCAGGGCATGGAGGTCCAATGATGTTAATGACTGGATGTTGGAATTGCAATTGCAATTCCTGTGTAATACTACTAGATTATATTTGAAATCCTTTGTTAGATTAGGTCACTGTCATTTTTTTCTTAGGTCAATGTATTGACCTCCTCTTGGCTGTTTCAGCTTGCATTTCCAAAACCTGAAATGAATGAATTTTTATTTCAGACTGGACAAGCTGTGCCAGTGAAAACCATCTTCCCCACCACCCCCCACCCAATCCCTGCAAATGATAACACTGTGCAAAACAGTCTTGACTTGGGTCTCATGTTTTGCTGGTGATATCCAAGTTTGTGTATGTTCTTAATTCTCTTTCCTGGCACTCAATTTTTTTGCTTGAGATTTAAATGAGGTTTTTTGACAAGCAGATACCATCTGCTGTCTTTGCTTCATAGTTTCAGATTACGACACCTGAGAAATTGGTCAATAAAGTTTGTACAACCGAGTAAGCTGCAGAGAGTTGAAGTATATTGAAATGTATGAGAGCAGAAACTGCTGTGGCCTTTTCCTTGCACTTTAACTAGACAGAAGCAAGGCATTTAACAGGATTGCTCACCCTTATTTGTCATTCAATTCTAGCTGCCTCGTGCGGTTAACACCCAGGCCCTAAGTGGAGCAGGCATATTGAGGATGGTGAATAAGGCCGCCGATGCTGTCAACAAAATGACAATCAAGATGAATGAATCGGATGCAGTAAGAGCTGATTTTTGAACCTGATTAATGAGTTGAATTAATGAGCTGCTTCAGTTCCTTTTCTAAGGGTGAAAAGACAACAAAATAAGCTATTTGCTTATTTTCTTTGAATTCATACTGGTGAAGGCTGTGAGCACAGTTAATTTTTCCTGAAAAGAGAAAATGTGGTTTACTGTTGATGTAATTTGTAATGATTTTATTCTTTGTAAATTAACTCCATTCCTCATTTGGCAGTGGTTTGAGGAAAAGCAGCAGCAGTTTGAAAACTTGGACCAGCAGTTAAGGAAACTACACACTAGTGTGGATCTCCTAGTCTGCCACAGGAAAGGTTTGTAAACTATGTTGAAGCTCTAAAGATAATTGCTGGATATAGTGGACTGTTATGCAGAATCTGATTGCAATATTTTTCTTCCTAGTCATTCAATAGCCTTCAAGTTGGGCTGCAGCCTCTATTTGAAATGTTCAATCCTGATTGTGCTTTTATTGTGACTATTTAGCTTGATTTCATCTTGAATTCAGCAGTCTGGTGCTTTGGTATGTTTTGGTGAGGAAATAGGTTCCTGTGAAGAGTGTAATTTAAAATCTGCTAATGATTTGCAAGGCCCATACTAGTAATTTGTGCAGCCCTTCCAGAAAATATAAAACTGTTTCAGGACTTCCTAACAATCTTTACAGTCATCTTTTCTGCCAAACCTGGGGAAAGATTTCTTTTAGCATGTTACAACACGTGTTCATCTTGAGGCTGTCTTGGAGGGATGGGAAGGCACAACTCCAGTTAGTTGCAGTTCCACACCCTTCCCTGCATCTGTGCAATCTCAATCCCCACATGTTTATCCTTTTTAAACAGGAACTACCTAATCAGTGGCTTCTGACAATGACCATTCAGCTGTTTTAAAGCATTTTACTCTGCTTACTCTATCTAAACCCTGATTGTATTAAATGGTCATTAATTCTCCTATAAGCCTTCTTGCAAGAAAGCAACCCCAGCTGCTTACACAACCATGAAACCCCATCACAGGATCCATTGTATTAAATCTCATTGAAAACCTTCATGTCATTGAAAAGTGATGCCCAGCATTAAGCACAAAACTGGAACGCCACTGGTCCTGCACCATCTGTCAACAGCATTCACATTTTGAGTCTAATGACTTTTTGTCAGAACTTCAGGGCTCAAATGAGTCACTGGACTTGATGTGAACTCTGCTTTCTCCCCACAGATGCTGCCAGAGTTTTGTTTTTGATCAGATCTCTAGCATCCAAAGGTTGTCAATTATAATGTTAGACATTATTACTGAGGCTGAAATACTGACTTAGAGGCTTAAACTCTTTCTTCCCAATGTCTGCCTTTATCACCGATGCTTTAACAGCTTTGATTCATTAACCTGTCCTACTTCAGGACTTGTACACCACTTAAACACCCTCAGATTTCTCTCTCCTTGCACCTATTTAACTGTGCTAGTTGTTTTCCTGAGCAAAATGGTTTTTTTTTCATCAGTCATTTGACGTGACTGCTAATTCCAACAATTTGCATGTCTCTAACTTCCAAGCTGTCGTCTCCATTTTTAAATCATCTGTTGTAGCACCAGGCCCAAGTCATATATCAAACAAGTGACCTGAGGCAAGCCACTCTAGACATCCCTGCTGGGAAAAGCTGCAACAAAGTTTGTTATAACAAAATCACAGGAATAATGTAGATGCCTCTAAGGGGTGTCCCGGTAAGCCTTTTAAGGGACAAAAACAAGTTGCTGGAAAAGCTCAGCAGGTCTGGCAGCATCTGTGAAGGAAAAAAAAATCAGTTAACACTTCAGGTCTGGTGACCATTGCTTGGAACTAGTAGCTAGGAAAATGTCTGTATAAGTGCACGAGATAGGAGGTGGAGTGGGATAGGATAAAGGCTAGATTCCCAAAAGGAGAGAAGAGCCGAGATAGTAGGAACTGCAGATGCTAGAGAATCCGAGACAACAAGGTGCAGAGCTGGATGAACACAGCACGCCAAGCAGCAGCATAGGAGCAGAAAGGCTGACATTTCGGGCCTAGACACGTCATCAGAAATGGAGAGAAGAGCAGTTGGATACTCAAAGGAGTTGATAACAATCTGGCTAGGAGGGTGATTAGCTGTTAGTGGGGACTGATGGCTAACAATAGTGTGTAATGGCAGGCTGTGATTAAGGCCTGGTGTGTGGGGCAGGGGGCTAGGATGTGGGAAAACTTTTAGGCCCTAAAATTGTTGAACTGTTTTTAAACTGAAAGAACTGAGGATGCTGTAAATTGGGAACAAAAACAGAAGTTGCTAGAAAAGCTCTGGCAGCATCTGAAGGGGAAAAAAACTCAGTTAATGTTTCGGTCTGGTGACCCTTGAACTGTTCTGAGGAAAGGTCACTAGACCGAAACATTAACTCTGACTTATTATTTTTCTTCACAGATGCTGTCAGACCTGCTGAGCTTTTCCAGCAGCTTCTATTTTTGGTTCCTGATTTACAGCATCCACCATTCTTTCGGTTTAAGTCTTTGAGGCAAATAACTTGCACTGATAGTTGGTTTGGGAGTGTGGGGAAGAGGGAGAATTTCAGTTGCTTGCAGGTGATGTAAAGGCTTGAACTCCATGTACAGAAAGTATAGTGGGTATTGGAATTTTGAAATGTCAGCAAGATTTGGCAGGATTTGTGGAGAGATGTATTGGTCTTGTCCAAGATGACTCTTCAAAACATTAATGTTGACTATTCTCTCCCCACAAATGCTACTGTATCTGAGCTCCTCAAGCACATAGAATTCCAAAATGTTATGCTGTATATCCCATATAAGTTTTCTGTCCCTCTAATCCATGTGTCCATGCTGTTTTGTCTTTTAATTCCCATTGGATTTACAATTCCTTAAGCCCATTAGGCAGTAATTTGCCAAATGCCTCTTGCAAGCTTTTTCCATTCATTGCACTTTGGTCATCTTGCTGTTTTTTACCTTGTCAAAAAACTGTTTTAGTCAAATGCAATTTGTCCTCAAATCTTCACTCTCAGTTTTTGTTAGTCATCTGTCAAATTGGTTGTTCGTTTTCTGCTGAATTATGGTTTTTTAAAACCTTTCTGCCACACATTGACCTTTTTTTGTTTTTGTTTCTTTTGGGAATGTCTGTGTAACACCTACAATCTGCTAGGTCTCTTGTGGCATTCTTGTATCTAAGGAAGATTGTTGCCAGTGCCTCAATTCCTACCTTTTGCTCAGGGAAAATCTCACCTCATTCTGCTTGGGGCAAGCTATCCACTTTGTCCTGCCAGCCTTTCTGTAACCTCTTCTGCTTGTGACCTTTTTTATTGTAATGGTGTAAATGAACAATGGATGCAAAGTGCTAATTTGTACCATAGCTGTCATTTTGGCTCAAGTGATAGCTCAATTGTAGTCTGACTGGTCTCAACTATTTTGTTTTAAGTGGTGTCTGAGAGGTTTTGAATTCCCTTCTGCCTTTATTTTAAATTGTTCCCGGTGTGGGTATCACTGGCTAGGCATTGTTCATGACTAATTGCCTTTGAACTGGTGGCTTGCAAGGTAGTTTGAGGGTAGTTTAAATGTCAACCATGTTGCTGTAAATCCTGGAATTATAAGTAGGCCAGGCCAATTAAGATAGCAGATTTCCATAACTAAGGAACATTAGTGAACCAGAATTGTACTCTGCAGAGTTAAAATGGCTGACTTGCAATATTTGAGGAATGGTTCAGCAATTCTACACTGTTTAAATTTGTAACACTTGAAAGAAGTTTAAGTGTTTATTAACACAAACTGACTCGCTTGTTTAGAGCTTTCGGCCAATACAGCTGCCTTTGCAAAGAGTGCAGCCATGCTGGGTAACTCTGAGGACCACACTGCTCTATCAAGAGCACTATCACAGCTAGCCGAAGTTGAAGAGAAGATAGACCAGCTTCACCAAGAACAAGCTTGTGCTGATTTCTACCTGTTTGCAGAGCTTCTAAGCGATTATGTTCGACTCATCTCCTCTGTAAAGGTAAAATCTCAGATTTGGCTAAATTCTAGCAGAATATTTTTTGTCAAGTTTGCAACATCTTGCAAATCCATCCAAAGTTCTTTTCTAAGAACACTGGTGTTAAGATGCATCAGATTAAAATCTCTGTTTTAACTAGGGGCACATTAATCCAATTAGTGACTAGTACCTAATGTACTGAAATGTGGGCATCAATTGAGGAAAGGAGCGAATGTCTTCAGATGGATGCTTTGAATTTTAAGTAACATGAAACTAACTGTGGCTTCACAGACTTGTCTTTTTTGTTTTGGTATGAACACATTGTTTCTTCAGACATTCCTCATGCATTTGAGAATTACCTAGGTGTATCTGACCTAAAATTTGAGAAATAGGCATGGAGTGGAAGAAATTTTAATTGGATATTCACTTAATGTTTTCACATGTTGGGATTGTGGAAAACTACCCTTGCACTGGCAAAATGTTGGAATGGAGTAGACTAGTCTAGGAAAATGTTACTTTGCAACAAGTGGACATTATGTGACTCTAATCTCCTGATCATATTCCCTTAGGTTTTTTAAAAGCCTAGCCACTACAGACTTTTTGAAACCTTAGGCAAGTCATGTGCCTCCTCCAATATCCTTTAATTTGAGCAAAGTTAGCAAGGAGAAAATTTAATTGCAGGAAACCAAGATACTATTACTTGTATTACAGGACTGAAGCAGTGTGCTCCTAGATGTCTGTGCTCCATCCATATTAATTGCATGCAGTGGTGTAGCCCTTGTAGGTACCACAGTCCTAAAACTTGCTGATCTGTTAGCTTAGTAAACTGCAGGACTGGAATTTCAAGGCCTATCAGTTAGCAAAACTGAACTTCATTGTCTGAGGTAATATGAACATTAGAAATTGGAGCAGATGCTTGCTGTACCATTGAACAAGATCATGGCCAATCTTTCTGGTTTTTAATCCTACATTCCCATCTATCCCAATAACCCTAATTCCCTTGCTGAGGAAATATTTAAATCTCCATCCATTTTAAAATGGATGATTGACTGCATTCTTGAAGAAAAACTTCTCATCTGCTGTAAAGATAACCCTTTTTTTGGTTGTGCGCTGACCCATGAGTGGAAATGTCCTCTTCACTTCCCTGTCAAAACCATTCAGGATTTTGTACACCACCCGCTCACTGTCCTAAATTCAGTACAAACTTACCCAGCCTTTCCAATCTGTCCCAAGCCAACTTGCTCATTCCAGGTATCAATCTGGTAAACCAGCTCTGAATTGCCTCCGATGTACTTGCATGTTGCTTTTACTAAGTAGACCAAAATTGTGCACAGATCTCTCATGTCTCCATGCTCTATAACTAAAACATAACATCTGTATTTTTTTATGTTCAGTTCACTTTCTAATAATGATAGGATCAATGGAGTCAACATGATTCTCTTGTATGCACAGCTGTAATCTGTTGCACGATTTATTTCTAACATGCTTATGACAGCTGTGAAGCAGCTTTTTGTCTGCCTCCTCTCTTCCTCCTCTTCTCTTTCCGCACCCCCCCTCCCCCAAATAGAGATGGACTGGTAAATAGCAAACAGATGGGAACTCTACTGAATCTAGAGAATTTAGACTTTCCCCAAAACCTGTCCACAGTCTACATTACAGATGTCAGTTTGTTATAGAAAACTCCCCTCACTTGCTTGGATGGGGGCAATTCCAATCGCACTCCAGCTTCTTTATACCATCTAGGACAAAGCCTGCCTGACTGGCACCACAGCCACAAATGGCCACTCGCTCACCACCTCAGTAGCAGCAGTGTGTACTAACAACAAGATGCACTACAGATTTTCAATAAAAATCCTTAGACAGCCCCTTCCAAACCCATAAGTACTTCTCCCTAAAAGGTTGAGGGCAACAGATACATGGGAGCACCACCACCTGCAAGTTCCCCCTCCAAACTAATCACCATCTTGATTTGGAAATGTATTGCCATTCCTTCATTTGAGTGTAAAATCATGGAAATCCCCTCCCTAAGGAACTTGTGGGTCTATGTGCAACACATAGACTGCAGCAGTTTAAGAAGGCACCTCACCACCCTTGGACAAATAGGGATGCACAATAAATGGTGGTCAGCCAGCCATGCCCATGTCCCATAATAAGAAAAGAAAGTCTCATGAGCATGGAAAATCTTTTTTAAACACTTGCAGGTCCTCTTTCATCTTTCTAACTACTTGCCCCTTGGTTAGTGTTCTCCTCATTCACTACTACTGTGCGCCTTTCTAACCCTTAGTTAATTTTGTATTTGTTGCAACACTTTTTTTACTTTTGTAAAAATGCCACAGACATGTACCCAGAAGACATTCATTTTGGTGCATGTCTATAAAACTAAGAACAGTCAAGTTGGTTAAATGTCTTTTAAAAATCTCTTTACTTTGACTTTATCCCATAATTCTCTTCATTATACACAGTGGAAATAACATTGGACTATCTGATTCACGAATTTTTTTTGGTATTATCTCTATTGCATTCTGTGCTGGAAACACTTGTGGATGGGATTTGCTCAAATCTTCTGCGCACCAAAGCAGTGACTAACTCCAATAGCTTCAAATTGAACAAGTCTCCAGAAGCGCATCTGCTTCATAAGTATCTGATTTCTCTTCTACAGGGTGTGTTTGATTACCGAATGAAATGCTGGCAAAAATGGCAAGATGCTCAAGCCACTCTGCAAAAGAAACGGGAAGCTGATGCCAAACTCCAATATGCAAATAAACCTGACAAAATACAGCAAGCTAAAGAAGAAATTAGAGAAGTGAGTATTTTCTTTACCTGAATGCTTTCTTTTAAACTTTTTAGATATCTTGGTAACAAATTCTGAAAAATTTCAGACAATTTGCATTGCAAACTAATGCCTATTTTGGCTTGTCTTGATGCAGCCATAAATCTGCAATATGTAATTTTACTCTGTAAAATGTTACACAATCATCCTCATGTCTGTGCCTGAAAAACAGTCTGTGTAGACCATTGTCTAATGTCTCTTCTCTTCACTCATGGAATGTAGTTGTCACTGGCTAGGCTAGTATTTATTGCCTATCCCTTTATTGCTGTTAGGGGTTGAGCTGCCTCCTTGAACCATTGCAAACCTTGGGCATAGGTACATGCACTGTACTGCTGGGGAGTGTCAGGATTTTGACCCAGTGACAATGAAGGAACAGTAATGTTGTTCCAAGTCAGGATGGTGTGCAGCTTGAAAGACCACTTGCAGTTGGTAGTTGCATCTGCTGTCCTTGTCCTCCTAAGTGGTAGAAGGCAAGGGTTTGGAAGGTGCGGTAAGGATTCTAGCTGAGTGCATAGCCTCTGCAAGAAACTGCAACTATCATAATGGTGGTATCCATTAATATTTCATACTGTTGTGCAAAGTTTTTAATGCTGTCTTGGTCTGCATTTAACAAAGCTGCAATGCACTACTTGTTGAAATTCAACTGCAGTATCTAGGTTTTAGTTTCAATGCTTTTGATTAATGTGCAAGTACAGTTAGTCAATCTGTAGTCAATTGCAGTATGCTGAGTATTTGAAGTAATTATCTACTTTCATCAGCCTAATCAACCCACAAGCACTTGTGTTGCACGCACTTCCTGTAAGATGTATCGTAAGAAATACAGCTGTTTGGTTTAGGCTTCTGATTTATGGCTGTCATTTTAAGCTACTAAAAATAGTTTCTTGACCCCATCATGCTGTTTAAATGATTGTTGGAAGTGTTTCTGTACTTTTTGCACCACCTTTTTAAAATTAACTTGCCATTTGAAATGATTTGCTTTACACTATATATACTGTGCTGATGTGATGGGTTTTGAAAAGCTAAAATAAGCAGGCCATTCAGCTCACTGAACCTGCTCCATCATTCCAGATGATCATAGCTGATTTCTGATCACCTGCAACCCTGCTTTCCACCCCCCCCCCCCCCAACCTGACCCCATGCCATACTTTCACTCATTATTTTTTCCCCCTGCACTCCCTTATTTCTCTCAATGTATTTGTGGTCTCCTGTGTAGGGATTTCCACAAACTCACCACCCTTGATGAGAAATCTTGTCATCACAGCCTACTCCCATATCCTGATATCATGAGTCAATGTCCTGGACAATCCCTTGCTGCCATAAATCCCTCTCTGCTGCATGCCACCAATGGCAAGTATATCTTGGGTAAGAAGGCCAAAACTCTGCACATTACTCCAGATGTGATCTCACCAGGACTTGCACAGCTTCCTTGCTCCTGTACTGAAACCTATTTGCCATGAAGGTCAATATAGCACTTGTCATCTGAACTGCTTGCTACACCTGCACTCAGTGACTGAGCATGCAAGGACACTCCAATGTCTCTTGTAAATCAGTGTTCCCAATCTATTTTCACTTGGATAATAAACATGCTGTTCAGGTTTTTAAAGTGGACAACTTGTTTACCCATGGTTTTCTGCATCTGCCATGCATTTGTCCACCTGCTCATTCTTCTGAGTCCACTTGAAGATTCTTTATTTTGTGATTGCCACTTAGTTTTGTCATCAGTAAATGTGGAATTAAATTTAGTACTTCCATCTTCCAAATCCTATAGTGAATAAATGGAGCCCAAGCTGAGTCTGTAGTACCCCACTTGTCAGAAAAAAAATTGGTCCCTGTGTCCTCTCTGCTAACCAATCTTCAATCATCTGAGCCAGTATATTGCCACCAATCCTGTGTGCTTTAGTTTTGCACACTAATCTCTCATGGGATTTTAAGAGCTTACCAAAAGTCCATATGCACGCACACAACCACTGACGTGTGCTCATCTGTTTCCTTAGTCACATCCTCAGATTTCCAAGTTTAGCAAGCATGATTTATTGTCCATACGTCTGGTGACTGTAATATTAGCATGTTTGAAGTGTCCTGTTATCATGTCTCCTGCATTTTCCCTGCTAATGTTGGGCCAACCACTCTCTCTAATTCCCTGCTTTCTACCTCCCTCCTATATATTTCTTTTTAAATAGTGGGATTACGTTTGTCACCACCAGTGAGCCAGGGTTGTTCTAGATTCTACAGAAGCTGTGCATGTGGCAACCAGCACATCCCCACTCACTCCTTTGGTATCCTAGTGTGCATGGCAAGTAATGGTGTGGCTTTAAATAATAATGTTAGCTCATTCTTCTTTTTGACTTTCCCAGTTTATTTTACATATCACCCTTAAGGTAATGCCAACTGTCCAGTTGTCTGTTTAAATTCCTCTTAAACCACTTTTAAAATCCATTTTAATCCTTGCTACCTGTGTTCACCTGAAATTTTGAAGTTTTCACTTTCAGTGCAATTGGTTAATTCTGATCAATCAATCTGCTTATAGTACTTTGGTAGCAGAGGCTTAGTTTCTCTGAAACACTTGCATAATTATAAACTTGCTGGTTCATGGAAGATGGTCAACCAAAACAATTCTATTTTTTAATAAAATATTCTATGGTGAAGCTAGAAGAGGAAAAGTGTAACTGGATTTCAGGTGTTTTTAACATGTCTAAATTCCTGTCACTGAATCTGATTTAAAAATCATTGAAACTTGCAAATTGTCAATGCTGTTTAGTTTCAATGTATATTGCTCAGTTTGAGCATTCACTTTTTTGTGTAAAAGTGATGTTAAGGCATGCCTTCAGGGCTGTGTGCACAGTTGTAGTTAAGAGCCTTTGCATGACATCGTTGTGGTTTTGCAGTTTTGACAATCAATATCTTTAAAGCTGCCTATAATCTTGAACCAGTGAGGGGAAAGAAATGTTGACATGAGACCATAGTGACTTTTGGGGCATATGTTGCTTTCATCTTAAAATTCAAGTTTTTTGACCATTTTTAATATCATAAAATAGTACAGCAGTGTGCAAGTGCTCATCACTGCAATTTCGTAGTACTTATGTAATTTGAATGCTACTAAATACGTCTGTACTCCGTTGGGCATTGTATTCTAAATAAATCCTTAATTCTTGCACTAAATTCTCACTTGAATCCCTTTCTTACTGAGTTACTCCTCTTTTAAACCTGCTAAAATTGTGCTTTTTTTTTTACATGATGGTTCTAGCTTCTCCAACCTAACTGTTGTTTCTCTCCTGAAACCACTTTTTTGGTAAATTTGATTTTGCATCTTTTCAAAAGCCTAAGATGTTCTAGGCAAAATGTGCCTACAATTGGATACCAGACCAAAGGCTTGAATTAATGTTTTGAAATAGGTTTAAAATGACAAGAAGCAGAATTCAAAAGCCAAAGTGCTGGATTATGTGCTTGGTCAGCCTATAAGTTTGTTTTTATTAGGTGCACAAAGGGATATTCTCACTGCACCTTCATTTTGATTCAATCTAGATTCAACTATCAATCAAACAGCCCTGTTACTTTTGTAGTTAGAGAATTTCTAACTTTTTAGTATTTGCAGTTTTTGTTTGGCTCTTCCTTGATCATTTTGCCTTCATTTTTTTTTCTTAGCTGCTTGTATCATTGCTTGGTCTTTATGGGCATGTCCTAACTCATAACTCGAGTGCTAATCCTTAAGCAGTAGTTATCATTTTGGAGATATGTAATGAAGTGCATAACACATCCTTTCTAGTAAATGCTTTTGGCTATGAGCATTGCCTTGTACCTTTAAATCTAGGTAAGAGCTTTTAAATCTAGGACAAGGTGCTTAGGAAGCAACAATAAATCTGTTGTATTGAATATTGTTTAAAAACAGGTATGAGAACTTGAATGCCAAGTTTTATTTTATTGCTTTGTGACCAGCATTAATCATGCACTTAAGAAAAAAAACTACTTGCTCTCAGTTGTATAACATCAAGGTAAGAACTGAGCTTTCAGGAAGGTATATAATAGAATTGAGCAACCTTTTTTCAGTGGCTTTGAGTTAAAGGTGCAAAATAACTTTTTTCTTTTGTAACTTGTAATTTTGTTTTTTTTCTTGCTTCACAAGGAAATTGAGGAGGTAGGAAGCTTTTGAAGACCAGTTCAAGTAATTGCCATGCCTCTGAAAACCATTTCAGTAGAAATGGACTCTGCAATTTCACTCTTAGATAATTTGATGAAAGTTAGTTACTCAGTAACTAACTTGTACATTCTTAATTGTAGTCTTACACTAATTCCTTACTGTTGTAACTTGTTTTTGTTTTGAAGTTTTGCAGTGTTTGTTTCTAGTCTCTCCTGAAGCCGTTTATGCTGTTCTAGCATCTTGCCCAACACTGTTAGCTTTAATTCAGTGTGAATGCTGGGTTGAAGATAGTTACATTCAAGTCCTTGTTTCCTCGTTCTGGACTCAATCAGGGCACAGAAGTCCAAGCTAGAGAAGTTTTGGACCTTACTGTATGTATGGCTCTGCTACTCTCTCTCAGGCCAAACTTCCTGAAATTCTAGGAATACATTGTGTTACTTCTGTTATGGAAAGGTTAAGTGAAATTCTTGGAATAGGGGATTCAAAGCCCCTAAGCAAGAATGGAGTATGTACTGAAGTAAATGCTAAAATAGCTCTTAAGAGCTCAAAATAACTTGCTGTCAGTATGAATAAGTCCATAACATCATACCTCAGTGAATAGCATGCACTGAATTACAAGATTCCAAGCTGAGGTCCCACTTGAGCACAAAAATCAAAGTTGAATACAGTAGTTTAGGAGTCCTACATTGTCAGAAATTTTAAAACTAGCAGTTGGCCATTTGCTCCTTTGACACTGCTGTGCCATTCAATATGATCATGGCTGATTCTCTATCTCTATACCCCTTGATGCCTTTATCTAAAATTTTATCAACATCTTAAATATACTCTGACCTGGCCTCCCCAACCACCACCTTCTGTGTGAACAAATTCAACAGGTGAACGACCCTGAGTGAAGAAATGCTTCATCTCCGGTCTACATGGCCTATCCTGACTAGACCCCTGCTTCCAAACTTTCCCACCAGGGAAAACCATACTGCATCTAGTCTGCCCAAGCCAGTTCCAAATTATGTTTCAAATAGCTGTCTTTTGTGAATGTTCGAAGCTGTAGTGAGTACAGGCCCAGGTGAGCCAGTCTCTCCTAAATAGTTCTACCTTTCCTGGTATCAGCCTACTGAATCTTTGCACTCTGTCTCCATGGCAAGTATATCCTCTTATTTGGTAAGGGGATGAACACCGTACACACTACTCCAAGGTGTGGCCTTACTGAGACCCTTTTATAACTGCAGTTAATATATTCACACTTCTGAACTTTTTCCTTTTGCAATGAAGGCTAATGTTTTCTTTCAAGTGAGGTGTTAAACCAGGTGTCTGTTTCTGCCTGGATGGATGAAATTAACTCTAACTCCATACTATTTAAAAAGTAGTGAAGTTAACCCCCTGTTTGCCTGGCCAGTGTTTATCCTTAAATAGCCCACTTGTGGTTTGCTTTAATGAAATTGGCTTCTGCATTTCCAAAATTAAAACAAAGTATTTCAAAAGTGTTGCTGCAAAGTGCTTTGAGACACTTGTGAAAAGTACTACATAAATACCAAGTCTGTTACACTGGCGACCATTATAGTGGTAGCAGACAAACTTTTAAGTTGAATTTCAGACCTTTCAAACTAGATTATCTAATATTCCAATCAAGATTTCAGAACTGTTGCATAGTATAAGCTAAGTTCATAGTTTGTAACTTCATGCAAGAGTCAGTGCCATACAAAGCCCACAAATTAGTCATGGGTCATGTTTCAGTTAATGTCAATTAACAGGTCATGACCTATCCTCAAGATGAGAAGAATCATTAGAAATTTAATATCTGTGGACTTAATGTTAAAGCTGTTGAATTATTTTGTGAACCATTTAATCTGAGGTTACTGGTTTAGTGAATGTCTTGTACAATCTACAATCAGAGGGAAAATTTAAGTGTATGCAAGCAGCTCCTTTAAGGCTAACTGCTGTTCAGTAAGATGTTGGCTGCTCTGCTGGCTCCACTCTTTTTCTTTTTCATGCCTGCTCAGTTGTCAACTGCGATATTTCAACAATCTGTCTGTCACCTAACCTCCTGGATTAGAGAATTCCAGGCATTTGATACCACCTGGGAGAAGAAATTCTTTGCATCTCTGACCCCTCATACAATATCCCCAAGTTCAAGATTACTTTCTAGTGGAGACATCTTAACGTTGACCCTGTTAAATCCCTTCAATCTTGTACATTTCAATAAGATTACCCCTCATCCTTCCAAACTCTAATGAATAACAGGCTTAGCCATGCTTGAGTCAACTCCTTCATCCCAGGGAATTTCATTTTGAACAGCCTCCACTGCCAGTATACACTTAAATAAATGGGATTGCACTGATATCTGTACAGTGGTAATCCATTAATTCTGACTTGCTTCTGCACATTATCCATGCATGTTAACACATTATCCCTAGTACCATGAGTTCTTTATCTTGTGCAGTAACCTTTTCCATGTTATCAAATGTCTCTGGTGATGCACATATACACTACAACTAGTTTCCCCTTTTTATCAACACTGCTTGTTATATCCTCGAACTCTAACAAATTTTTCCAATGTGATTGATGCTCCTGTCGGAAAACCAAGCTGACTCTTGAGCTTTAATAGATATATTGCTGTTTCTTCCTTTATTGGACTATAGCATTTTCCCTCAATGGATGTTGAATGAAATGGCCTGTTTTCCGGCTTTTTCTCCTGCCTCCTTGAAAAGGAATGTCATACCAGTAGTTTTCCAATACACTGGAACCCTCTCAGAATCAAAGTTCAAGAATATTTCAACTAATGCCTCTACTCCCTCTGCAGCAGCTTCCTTTTAAATCCCTTGGAGGCAGGCCATCAAATCTTGGTGACTTTCTGCCTTAGTCCATTAGCTTATTACTAAAGACAAAACTTCTAAGATCTTTCCTCCAATATCTTTTTTTTTCTTGATGTTTTAGTGTTATTTGCTGTGAAGATCAATTAGTCTAAATTATCAGCAATTTTCCTATTCCCCAGTAGCATCCACCATGGGTCGCATGCTCACTTTAGCTACTCTTAATAGATCGGTAGAAGCTCTTGTTTTTTCCATTTGCCAACTTACAAGGCCTATTTCTGAATTTTATTAGATGTTCAGTCATCTGTTTGTTCCTTTTTGGTAATTTCTTTTTTAAAAAGAAGAAAAAAATTGGCCGGCCACTAGGTTTCTTTAAAAACAAAAGAACTGCAGATGCCTTGAATCAAGTACAAAAACAAAGTTTACTGGAAAAGCTCAGCAGGTCTGACCGCATCAGTGAAGGAAAAAACAGAACTGAGGAAGGGTCACTGGTCCTGAAACATTAACCCTGCTTTTTTTTCCACTGCTGCCAGACCTGCTGATCTTTTCCAGCAACTTTGTTTTTGTAATAGATTTCTTTTCTTCAAATTCAACCTGTTCATAAATGTTATTACACACCTCTGGAACAGGTAATAGCTTGAAAAAGGCCTTTCCCTACCTTCTGAGGCAATACTACCACTATGCCACAAGAGCTGTTGGCTAGCCACTAAATTTTCCTGCTTAGCCTGCCTTAGTCTTGATTAAATGCTCTGCTTGATGGCATTTGGTAACAACAAGCTGTTAATTTCTCCAGAGTCCTGTCTCTTTTTTTTGACCAGAATAAATTTTTGCTTAACATTATGTAGTATCTGCTTAAATGTCTTTTAACTGCTCATCCAGCTGACTCCTTTCTTAATCTAGCTTCCTAATTTACCACCTTGCCTCCCAGAGATTTGTTCTTATTTAAGCTGATACTGAATAGTTTCTGTCCCTCAACCTGAATTTGAAATTCTTTTTTGTGATTGCTATGCCATCTTGTGTTTAACAACAAGATCTCCTTTAATCCTGTTCCTGGGTAGGTTCTGTGATGTACTGTTCTTAAGAAACAATCCCTGATGTAATCTAACATTTGTAATGTTGCCCATCTTTTTATTTTGCCTCTGTTCTTGATCCATCAGCAGAGCCTTTTTATATATATATGCTAACTATATGAATAGTACTGCGCATGGGCCATGACAACTGGATCCTTGCTCCCAAGATTGTATCTTGCCCATGAGAGATGTCATTAACTTCTTACCTTTTTTTGTAAATAACAGCCTTTAGAATCTTCCCTCTAACTGTCTTTTGCATTTCTCTCTTCTCCTCTTCCCCCTCCCCCAACGTTGGGGCTTGAGCTCTCCCATGTCCTTATCCAAGCCCCACATATCAGGCCATGTTATCAGTCTGCTGTTACACAATAGGTATTGTTTTTTTGCCATGAGTCCCTATTTAATAGCTTTTCACCCTCCTAGCCTGTTTGCTTTGCTTTTATTTTCACTCCTTTTTTAACCATTTTTGGGTTCTATCCCCACTTATTGTTTACTCCTTACTCTCCCACCCCCAATCTTCCTCTTCCTCATGAGGCCTCTCGGTGGCTAGCACAGCTGTCTCAGCACCAGGGATCCAGGTTCAATTCCACCCTAGGGTGACTGGAGTTTGCACATTTTCCCTGTGTCTGTGTGGGTTTCTTCCCACAGTCCAAAGATGTGCAGGCTAGGTGGATTGGACATGCAAATTGCCTGTAGTGTTCAGAGGTGTAGATTAAATGGGTTATGGGGGGTGGGTCTGGATGGGATGCTCAGAGGGTAAGTGTGGACTTGTTGGCCAAAGGGCCTGTTTCCATACTGAGGATTCTCTGATTCAGTGATATGAACCAACATCTTACTACGTACCATCAGTTCTGAGGAAAGGTCACACTTTTTTATCAACAGATGCTGCCAGATCTGTTTTGAATTGGCTGTTGGTATTTGTCTCTCTTAGCAGGTAGCATTTGTAATATGTAGGTATGACATTAACATATTTAACCCTGAAAGGCCTAATTTTCTTGCCCATGATGCATTCTCAACAGCATTTAAGGATACTAACCACTTCCTGAAGTTTCAAGTTATGAAAATTCTCAGCAAAGCTATCCATTAAAAGGAAAGTCTTACCTAGACCTTGCAGTGCTTGATTTCAGTTCCTGATGCAGTAATGGAAAATACTGTAGGATGGGTGGAGATGTCAATAACTGTTTCAAATTTGGATTTATGAAAAGGATTTTCTAATGTCCACCAGCTTGCTTTCTAGAACTGAGTGGGAATCTGTTCAAGCTGAAAGGAAATGGAGGTGTAGAGTATATGATGCTTAAAACCATGTTTTCTAATCTCTAATCTGTGAATTTGTGGAATTGAGGATTAACCTCTGCAGCCCTGTTGTGATCAGGAGCTGTGGATGTGTGAACACATTCTAACAGCTCACTTCCAGTTTTTACTTTGGGAAGAAAGCTGTTGCAATCTCTTGAACTTGTCTTTTTAACACAGTAGAGCAACTTCATGCTAGAAATCTTATAGTTGGTAGGGTACTTAAAATTTTATTGAATATTCTTAACTAACTAGCTTAATTTTCCACTCTTGTAGTTGTGCAATGTCTCCACAAGAGGTTTTTTGAGTTCTTCTTCTTGGGATTCAGTTTTGTAGATTTTTGCCTGACTAATGTATGCCCCTCCTTGCAGCTGCTCTGAATTTAAGCATTAGTTAGCAAATAATTGCATCACCTAATGCAGTTGTAGTCTAAGTATGACTGAATATAATGTTTGGTACTGTTGTGCAGAGTCACTTTCTGTATAACTTTAAATAGTTTAACCATATTTATAATTTGCCCAACTTCTGTATGTAATTGTGTACTTTATGGGCACAGTGTATTTGGACATGTCAATGTATTTTCTCAATCAGACCATTTTCAAAACTTGGATGCACACCTAGTAGAAACTAGAAATGAAAACGTATGACCAGAAACCGAGATCTTATTGTGAGCAGTATTTTGTTTTTGCTGTCTCAAGATCAACTAGGACAGTTGGATGTTTTCCCATTTTCATCTTAGCAAACCTTGAAGATTAGCTGCTTCAGGTGTAAGTTCTAGAATGCAATTCTCTTGAGGTGCAGGATGTTTTGGAATAGTACAAATCTTCTGCAGAGAACAAGATCCCATTGGGTTGAATTTGGTTATCGCTTAAAATGTTTAAAAACACTCAATTTGAGCACCTGTTTAAAATTGTAGTTTCTTCCTATAAATAGGCTGTGTGCCTCAATTAGACTTGGGTATGGGTACTACATACTATAAATGAGCAAGATGTCATGTATAGGATTGTAGTAAGCAAATATTCTGCAGTTGAATTCAAATCATTTTAGGAGCCTAATCTTCAGGTGCTCTAAGTGCATAGGCCAAGAGTTTGACAGGATGGAACGAATGTCCAGAGGAAGTAGTGGATATGGGTACAATTATTATGCCCACAAGGCATTTTGGATAATAAACAGTTAGAGGGATATGGGCGAAGCGCAAGCAGGTGGTTGACATGGACTGGTTGAACAGAATGGTCTGTTACAGAACACTTGATAATAACAAGGCCAAATTGGTTTAGTTCCTGCATACCTATCTAGTTTCTAAATCTCACTGGTCTGAAGTAACATGAGGAAAGAGTGAAGAAATTTGAGTTAATAACTGGTATTAACTGTCTGCATTCTAGTTCAACCACTTCTCTTTCAGTTTCCATGTACTTTTGCATCAACTCAAAAAATGCTCTTGACATTTTCACTGACTTAAAATTTAATTGCTGAATCTTGTACCTCCTTTCTCTTTTTTCCCCCCTCTTGATATCTTTCTCCTTTTTTTACTTTGTTTCTGTCTAATGATTTCAGTACAACTTTCTAAATGAGGGAGAAAGTTGAAGCTACATGTCAAAATTGAGCCTTTGCATCACATCATGCAACCAGATGTAGAAGTAGTAGTCTGGGTGTTAAGAAAAATGGGAAGTAAAGGAAGGATGTGGCAAATTTTTTTGTATTCCTAATTGTAAAATGTCCTGCTTTAAGCACAATTTTGGTGCTTTGGTTTAATTGGATCAGCAACAGTTGCAATAAATTAAGAGTTAGCATAATGGAATCACACTCTTGAAACCACTTAAACTTTACTTGTGGAGTCCTGAACATAACAGAATTACTTTTGATCGTTGATCTTCAAAGAAGCTTCCAGTGATTTAAAACTTGCTTTGAGCCTTCACTGAATTAAGTTGTTTTTTAAATCTTCAATTGGGCAAGCTTAGCCAAGGTGGAATTAAAGGCAAAATTTGACACTTCCAAGCTCCTACGCTTTTGACTATATATTTAACAGGTATTTTTATGGTACCTTTTTCTAACAAAGCATAATATCCTTTAGAAGCATCTGCAATTTGGTTCGTAGGTTGATGGGTGGACTAAGTGGCTGGCTGCCTGCCTGTAGTTGGATGTTAAACTATATTGAAAGGTACGTTTGTGGATTGTAGTATTTGTTGTGATTTAGATGTGAACATTGAATTGTGTTGAATGCCATCAGCCATAATCATATTGAATAGTGTAGCTAACTTGGGTCACATGGCCTACTCTGCTTTTCATCATAGATGCAGGGCTGCAAACCTCTTGATGGGTGTCTAGAATTTAAATCCACTTTTTCATGTCTGCTTCAGGCTGGTGGAGCTTCATTGGATAGAATGGCATGGTCTAACATGTCTAGATGGTATTGGAAGAAGTGAATGACTTTTGTTTTAATCTAGTTGTAGATCTGATGCTTTTCCATGATACCAGCAATGGGTGCACTGAAATGCTTTACTAATTTTATAAGCCAAAATTATTTTGAATCTAAGTCCATGTGGCTCTCCAAAAGTAATCCAGCTAGGTTGTGCCGATAGTATGCAAATGCTTTCCCTATGTAAAAGGGAAAAGTGAGTTTGCCTCCATCCTCTTTGTCAGCCAGCATTCTACATAACCTTTTTAAAGTCCATTTGTTCATGCATCCTCTAATTTGCATTGCTACTTAATTCATCTGGCTAAAATGTATCACTTAGGCTGAAGTGTGCAATAAATTTCAATGTCAGTTCCACCAGCTTTTTGTGCATTAGTTTGTCCCTCCTTTCCCTTGTTCACAACACTTTTTTAAAATCTGTTATGCTGTTTACTCTGTCAGTCACTTAATCATCATGAAAACCAATGCCTGTACAGACCACCCGGAGAAACACTACTTCCCAGCACTCTAGGAGTGGGGGTCAGTTTAGTTCAGTTGGCTTGCAAAGCAGTAGGATGCCAATGCATGGTTTCAATTTCCATTGCTGGCTGCAGTTACCATGAAGGACTTCTCTTTACCAATCTCTCCCCTCCCCTGAGATATGTGGCCCTCCGGTTAAATTGCCACCAGTCATCTCTATCTAATGACTATCCCTAATAGTCTGCAAAGACTATGGTAACTCTTGGAATAGAACACTTACTATCCTACAGTTCTGAGGAACAGTCACTGGACCTGAAACATTAACTGATTTCTTTTGTGCTGCCGGACTTGCTGAGCTTTTCCAGCAATGTTTGTTTCTGATATTGCAGATCTGCAATAGTATTTTTGTTTAGTTACTATCCTATAGTTGATTTAGCATCCTTGCTAACTATTTTTGCTGACATCTTTAATCATAGACTTCAACTTCAGCAAGCTTATTTTGTGGCACTGCATTAAACACCCTGTTTGGAAATTTGAGTATCAGTCAACTGTGCCTCAAAAGACAGATTTTAACAAACATACTGACTTCCTTCAATCTGTTTTTCCTCAATGCTTTTTTGTCTTCAATAACATTTGAAAGCCTTCTGACCACTAACCTGTAGTGGATTTAACCCTTTTTTAAATGAAATTTTCACTTTCAATTCTCTAGTCACCTAGTGCCCGCTGCTGCCAGGTGGATCGGGAGATTTACTATATCTTTGCATTATTTTCTATCTTGTTTGCATGTATCCCATCTGATCTTCTGGTCTTGCTAACCATGGGCCCTCAGATCCCTCATGTATCCCTTTTGGTTCCCTGATTTAATGCTAACTCTTTCTTCTGCCTGTTTTTTTTCTTTTGCTCCAGCCTGCTCCCTGCCAACAATGTTGCTGTGGGTGTGGAAGTACACATCAGTAATTTATCTTATTTTTTGCAAGATGCTGTTACAGGTTGAGCCAGCATTTATTGCCCATCCCTAAGCACCTTTTCAGGATGGTGAGGTGTTGTCTTGAACCACTATATTTCAGGAGATGAAGCAACAGCTTCTAGGGAGGTATATCCAGGACCCAGGGAGTAAAGAAACAATGATGTAGTTCTAAGTTAAGATGGTGTGGTTCAAGAAAACCACCTAGATGTTCCCATGTGGAAGAATATGGGCAGACACATGGTAGAGATTAAGTGAAAAGGTGCCAGTGAAGGAGCCTTGGTGGGTTGCAGTGCTTCTTGCAGATAGTACACAATGATAGCACAGTGTATTTGAAGGGTTTGATGTATTGGATAGGTGCCAGTGAAGCAGGTTTTTTGCCCTTCATACTTGTCAGCCCATGCCCTAAAATTGTACAGGTATTGCTGTATTTGTACTCTAAGTGGCTTTTATTTGAGTGGCAAATGGTGCTGAACATTGTAATCTTTAGTAAGCATCTCTACTTCTGACTAAGATTTGAGGGAAGGTAATTGAAGCAGCTAAAATGATCAGCCTTGTGACACTATTCTGAGGAACATCTCTGGCTGAGCTGATTGGAGTCAATCAGTAGTTGTGTTCTTGTTTTGATCAGGTTCCTTGATGTTACACCTTTGTCAAATGCTGCCTTTGTAGCAAGTGTAGTCACCCTCCCTGCTGGAAGTTGGCTTTGTTCACAATTAGACCATGGCTGTAATGAGGGCAGGGAATGAGTAAAGTTTGGCAGAACCTAAAGCTAACTTTAGTTCACTTACTAATCCTGAATATATGCTGTCAAGCAGCACAGTCTGATATCTTGTCACTCCGCTCATTGAGGTAGACCAGTGCATTAATTGGCTTGTCTGGATGTCTGCTTAATGTGGACCGCAACAAATTGGGCAGTTATCTCCGTTGAAAGTGTACTAGAGCAGATTGACTGGGGCTCTGGAGTACAAGCCTTCAGAAGTGTTACTTTGAAATTGTATCAGAGCCAGAGCCTTTTTGCAGTATCCACTCCTGTCACCTGTCTCCCTGATATCAGATGGTGTGGATTGATGGACAGCAGATTAATTTCACTAATGTCCTTGAGTGAACCAGATGGGTCATTAAAGCATTAAACTCTCATTGTCTTAATTTACTGAGGCCAGCATTCAGTTCCAAGGTTATTGATCAATTTAAATTCCTCCAGTTGCTGTGGTGGGATTTGGACACATGATTCCCAGTATATTAGTTTGGGCTTTAAGATTTTATAGATCGTAACATTATCAATGCAGCACCATCTCGTGTATCTATGAGCATGTGAATAAATGCTTTTGGTTGCATTTTGTTGGCTGGGAGGAAACCAGAGCCAACTGACTGACATGGGAGAACATGCAAACTCCACACAGGCAGTCACCCAAGAGTGGAATTGAATCTCGGTCCCTGGTGCTGAGGCAGCAGCTCTAACTATTGTGCCACCACTCTGCACCCCTCAGTTGAAACAAATAAGTGGGAATGGCATTGCATTGAAGAGGTGTAGATTCTATGGAAAACAAAGCTAACTGCTGTACAAGAAGCACTGATACAGTCACTTGGATAATCCAGTGTATTGAGTAGACCGGTTAATATTGGAGCCAGCACCTGATCCTATTACCCCTTGAATTTTGTCTTCTCCATTTCTTTAATTTTCTTAGATGGAATATTTCTGAAATTCCTTTAAATCTAATGTTCCTCCTAATAACTTGAGTATAAACTAACTTTGCAACTAGATTTCATATGGTGGAATTAATTTGTTTTCTGTTGAACTTTCAGCCTTTCTCAACTTCCAAAGTAATAGTACATTGTACTGCAGGAGAGCTATCAATTTTTTTTGTTTAACTCCATTTCAATAACTGCAAAATCAATCTGGTTTGTTCTGTTTGCACAAATTTGTAACATCAGTCTACTTTAAGAATTTGACTTCCTGTGTAACTTTTATACTTGTTAATTGTATAAATTCAAGTTTTTTTTGTTCAATTAGCTGCTTAGCAATAAAGGTCTGTGCTCAGAATGTTGCTATATTTTGCCCAAGACTTTGCTATAAGTATTGAAGCATTCTAAATGTTTGTAACTGACTTATCGAACTGTCTTTCTTTCATTCTTCAGTGGGAGGCAAGAGTGCAACAAGGAGAGAGGGACTTTGAACAGATCTCAAAAACCATTCGCAAGGAAGTTGGTAGATTTGAGGTATATGGAATGGTCCAGCATATTAAACTTACAACTACCTAAAATATCTTTTTAGGCCATTTGTTTGATTTTTGTTTGGTCTTTCTTTTTCAGAAAGAGAGAGTAAAGGATTTCAAAACTGTTATAATTAAGTACCTTGAATCTTTAGTGCAAACTCAGCAACAGGTAACTTTTTTAAAAACCTTTTTGTAATTTGAGGCTGATCAATCACCTGTTGCAATTGTGGAAAAGTCAATTGACCATTTTGCAAATATTAGTTAAAACTAACACGAGCGTCAATGCACTTTGAGCTTGTCTGTCTAAAGCTAGAAAGCACTCTGATTATGAAGTCATCCTAGATTGTCAAACTCCAAGACTTAGTGAAAATATCAAGTTTTTGGGTGGCATGCTGTACTCATGGGGCAGTCAGTACAATTGACAATGTACATACATTACCATAAAATTTGTCAGGTAATACTTTTGAACTGTTAATTTTATAAAGCTACTTTTCTTGATTCATTCTGTGCTCAACTTGAAAACCTGAGCATTATCAAGCATATTTGTGACCCAACCTCCCCTGACAGTAAGAATGGAATCCTAGTAGACCAGTATATTTATTTTCCCAGTGTTTCATGCAATCTCCTGTTTTCTCTTGCTAATGAAAACTTACTTTACTGTTCTGGATGTCTGGACATCATGAGATGCAAGTTTATTTAATTGGCCAGAAAGCCAAATCTGAACAGAATATAGTACATCTTTCAGAATGTGCTATCAATCTTTACCACCTTTATCTCAGGGCTGTTTAAATTTTGGGCATGTGAATTGATGGTCTCAAGTTTTCAACTCCAGTTTTCTCTCATTTTTAACTTTTTAAACTAGTAACAGCATGACTTTAGCTGTTTGTGTGTTTTTAAAAATCCTTTAAATGTCTCATTCCAATTAAGTTTATTGTGTGAGTAACTTTTTTTCTTTTGGAATTTATTTTCAGTTAATAAAATACTGGGAGGCTTTTCTGCCTGAAGCAAAAGCTATCGCATGAGCACCTGATTATGAAGAAATGTGGCCTGTCTCTTGTTTACAACTGGTTCCATACTAAGCACTGACTACAGAATTCCAATTCAATAACCACTATTTTAAAGTTGTAATACTGCATTACAGAAGTGGTTTAATAGATTCTTTAATTCTGTTATTGTTAACCAGCTGCATGGCCTGATTCAGTCATAATGAACTGAACTGTGGAATGGTATTCTGCGGTAGTTGCTGAATTAAACACTACTGTGCATCTTACAGAATTTGCAGAGAAATACATTGCCAGTGCTGGAACTCTGACTTTGCTTGAATGACATGTGTTTCATTCCTGAAGATCTATTACTGAATTTTCATAACTAATTGTAAATTGTGAAAGCATAAATCAGCATTCCTGTATAGAAATCATGAATTTTGTGATCTTTGTTACTACAATAAAGGAATATACTTAATGCAGTAGAATACTAGTGTGTTTTAATACATAAGACCTTAACACAGCACTTATTCAGTCATGGGATGTTGCCCTTTCCCTAATTGCCCATGAAGGTGATTGAGACATTCTCTTCAACCATTGCAGACCATGTCCAGCTATTCACAATTAATGATCTGGATGAGGGTCTTTTAAGTTTGCAGATGATATCAAGTTGGGTGGGAGGGTGAACGCTGACGAGGATGCAGAGATCCTTCAGCTTGATCTTGACACGTTGGGTGAGTGGGCAAATCCATGGCAGATGCATTATAATTTGAATAAATGTGAGGCTATTCACTTTAGAAGCAAAAACAAGAAGGCAGATTACTACCTGAATGGCTGTAAATTGGGAGCAGGCAGTGGGTAGTGGGACCTGGGCATCCTTCACCACCAGTCGCTGAAGGTAAGCATGCAAGTGCAGCAGATGGTAAGGAAAGCAAATGGTATGTTGGCTTCATTGCTGCTTCCATACTGGAAACCTCTTGCAATGTGTTGCAGTTGTACAGGGCCTTGGTGAGACTACACTTAGAACATCGTGTGCAGTTTCAGCCTCTTTGAGGAAGGTTGCTCTTGCCCTCAGGAGTGCAGTGAAGGTTTACCAGGCTGATTCCTGGGATGGTGGTTCTGATGTATGTGGACCAACAGACACGAGGTGGGGGAAATCTGAGACTCAAGTCTAACAGGACTGGACAGGGTAGATGCAAGGAGGAAGTTACCGATGGCAGGTGTGTCCAGAACCAGGGGTCACAGTATGAAAATTCAGGGTAGGTGATTTAGGACAGATGAGAGATTTCTTCGCCCAAAGTGGTGAGCCTGTGGAATTCATTACTACAGGAAGTAGCTGATGCCAAAACTTTGATCCCATTCACACCAAGTACTATATCTAGTCTGAAGGAGAAAACAGTTAATGTTTCGGGTCTGGTTGACCCTTCCTCCGTTCTGAGGAAGGGTCACCGGACCCGAGAAGTTAACTCTTTTCTCCTTCAGATACTGCCAGACCTCCTGAGCTTTTCCAGCAGCTTTGTTTTTGTTCCTGACTTACAGCATTCACAGTTCTTTTGGTTTTTATTTACTAAACCTTTGATCCAGGAGACTAGATAATGGGGAGAAAGCAAGATTAGGCCATTGAGTTAGACCATCAGCCATGGTCATGAAGAATGATGGGGCAGGCTCGAAGGGACAAATGGTGGCCTCCTGCTCCTGTCTTTCTTTGTTTCTGTACATTATATCCACAATGGGAGTTTTGGTATTTGAGCCAGCAACAATAAATGAAGTGATATCCTAATTTGGAACTGTACCTCTGGATGCAACCTTGAAAGAGATGGTACTGGGCATCAGCTGCCCTTTCCTCCTCATTTGGAGGAGTCTTGCTATGTTCATCTTGTCAATGTTATTGCTATTGTTTTAATAGTGGAGGGAGTCCATTGTTGAAGCAGACCTATTTGGTCCTGAATGGTTTCCAGCTGCATTTAACAAACCAGTGCAGAATATTCTATCATGCCTATAATTGTGTAGTTGTGTAGACCAGCTTCGAGGAGCTGGAAGGAGTGCTATATACTAGAAAACCTGGTCTCTCACCTGTACTGGCTATAGCACTTGTGGTTGGTTCAGTTGGGCTTCACTTCAGTAAACCCCATGGATGTTTTTGGGGAGTTTAATAATGCTGTTGAAAGTTTAAGTGGAGGTAGTTAGACTTTAGTGGTCATCTGCCACTTGAGTATTACTGGCCACTTAGCCTAAGCCTGAATGTTGTCCAGGTTTCA
>NC_063334.1:66444879-66489048 GCF_021869965.1 Rhincodon typus
GTCAGATTATTCTGTTCTGATTTTATCTATACATTAACTAAGTTTATTAGTGGACAAAAATATCTTTTGGTAGATCTAGATGATGATGTAGATTAAGAAAAGCAGAAGACCATCCATCATTTTCCTTTGTGCTAATAACTTAAATCCATCACTGTTTCTATCTGCTGGTTTCAGATCCCATTGCATCTTCAGGCTTTTGGTAATGGCCTAAGCGAACCACAGCAATTTTACCTCCAGTGGCAAAACTCTCAGCTCAATTGTCATAGCGGTTTTTAATTTTTGGTTCAAAAATGTAGGTGGTAATAATGACTTCAGTTCTTTTTAGGTTTACACACACCTTTCTTAATTTGTCACGCCTGGTGGTAAAACTATGTGTTTTTGGAAACTGAATTCAGATTTTCTGATAAAAAGTCCTTTATTTGTGTTGTTTTATGATCATCATGCACTTTTTAATGAATATAAAAAGTAGATTGATGAAGAAATTCACCATTCCTATTTAAAATTATTGCTACTGAACTAAGGTTCTAGTTCTGTTTCATTTTATATAGAGGAATATTTCTAATGCTGCTCTTCTCAAGCAAGTACTATGTATGTTACAATTAATGTACTTGAAATCAGAAATTTAAAAGTGTGCCTCTTGATAAAATAAGCCTTCTGCATGTGTGCCAAATTTAGCTGTTCTTAATAGAGTTTGCATTGGTTTGATTTGATTCAACAGGTCGTGCTGTATGCTCAATGTAAGTCGAACCTCCGAGGTTTTTTTTTTGTTGAAATTCACAACAGACTAATATATAAGAACAAGTGTAATCTCTTCATATGAAACTCTTTTCATATTTTGTGTAGGAGATATAATATCCTTGTCCCACAACTGGTTATGCAATGCTCCAGTCTAGTAAAATTAATTTTGCTGTGCATATGTGCTTCAGCTCATTGTATCCACTGTTGCAAACATTAGTAGGTTCTAGTTTTGTTTTTTTTCTGCCCCCCCCCCAGCCATTTGATTTTTTAATAGTTTCATTTGCCGCCTCTACCTTTATTCATATTTTGTTTCATTCCATTCCTCTGCTGTTCTCCAGTTGGGAATGTTGAACAGTGTAATCCATAAGCTTCTGAGTGTCAGCTTAGACCTGCACTAATACACCCGTTGGAAACTGTAGGATTGCTGTTCACCATTTCTGCATTAATAGATCAGTAAAACATACCAGAAGTAATAGCTTGTATCCAAGTTGACAAGTTAGCATAGGGAATTTAGCTGATACGTGTGGCAGGCAAACCTTAAAGTCTGCAGATAGCATGCCTGCTTTCCACTTTCTCAGATTTGCCCTTCTTGCATTCATCTTTCACATTTTAATTAATTTGCTTCTATTACCGGTATAACTGGTACTGTCAGTGGAGAAAATTTTGCTGGGCAAGAGTACAGATCAATTTTGCTGCTGTGTAGTACTTGATCAGACTTCATCTTGAATAAACAAAAGCAAAAATTACTGCACAGATTAGAAATCTGAAATAAAATGCAGAAAAAGTGTGGAGAAGATAAGGCAGCAAATATGAAATAAAAACTGAAAGAACTGCGGATGCTGTATATCAGGAACAAAAACAAAGTTGCTGGAAAACCTCAGTAGATCTGGCAGCATCTGTGAAGGAAAAAACAGAGTTAACATTTCGGGTCCGGTGACCCTTCCTCAGAACTGTTGTTGTTGAGGGCAGCAAATATGACCAGGGAAATAGTTAGAGATCTTAATCTGTGCAGACCCAGGCTTAAGGCATGGTGGGGGTGGCTAGTGGTAGCAGGAAAGAACAAAAGAATATAGTAAAGGAAGACAAGAGTGATTGAATTACAAAACGAGGAAAGATAAAAGTAGTAATGAGAGAAATTATAGTAAAACTGAGATTGAGACAATGGAGGTGTAAGTAATTACATGCTAACAGAGGGAGAAAATTGCATTGACAATCTTAATATGGAGGTACTGGTGTTAGACTGGGGTGGCCAGGGTCCGAAATCCGATGACACCAGGTTATAATCCAGCAGGTTATTTGAAATCACAAGCTTTCAGACCATTGCCCCTTGGACTATAACCCAGTGTCATCTGACTTCTGGCATTGAAAGCCTGACAGATAGGCCGTGGAATATGGGGGGATTAAAAAAACAGGTAAACACCAGAAGTACAGACCAAACACACAAAATACTGGAGAGGCACAGCAGGTCAGGCAGCGTCCATGGAGAGAGAAACAGAGTCAACTTTGAGTCCCGTATGACTACTTCAGAATTGAAAGAAATTAGAAAAGGTTTTTTTTTTTAAAGACTTTTGTCAGAGGCAGAAGAGGAATAAGGGGAACAGACAGTGTGGAGGCCCAGTACAAAAGACAAAAGGCATTGCTAATTTTGGTGAAAAAGAAATAGAGATGCAACAAAAACAGAAATTGCTGGAAAAGCTCAGCACGTCTGACAGCATCTGCAGAGAAAGCAGAGTTAACGTTTCGGAACTCATCGGACCCAAAACGTTAACTCTGATTTCTCTTCACAGGTGCTGCTGGACCTGCCAGGCTTTTCCAACAATTTCTGTTTTTGTTTCTGATTTACAGCACCCACGGTTCTTTTGGTTTTTAAACCGAGATGTAAAGTGGGTGTAAATAAAGGTGTGAAAGTTTTCCTCTGCTGAGTGCAAAGTAAACAAGACATAAACAAGACACAAACATGACAAAGCCGTTGGGAGAGAAGAGAAAATGTAAGAAAATTCGAAGAATGATACCAAGAGGTTGGATTCTGAAGTTCTGAAAATATTGCAGTGTTTCAAGTTTCATACTGGTTCCTCTTTTGTGTCATCTCCAAACCCGCACAATTGCAATGCTCTTGCTGGAGTCCGTCACTTGTTGGAAATGGGAAGGGCCACACCTTGTCTACTTCCATGTAGCACCTTCTCCGGTTGTAATATTTCCCTAGAAGTCACTAGACTCCAATTCCAGTTTTTAAGCTTGCTTTCTATACATTATTTCATCCTTTCCCATCCCATTTCACTGAATTCCAAAGAAAACTGTTACCTGTCAAGAAAAGGAATCAAACCTACTGCGGTTTTGTTTGTTCATCAAGTTGTTAGTTTTTCTTATTAGTTCTGTTACAAAATACACAAGTTTCACATAATAACATATCCTTTTCTTAACATTACATCAAGTTGTTACAGTAGGATGTAATGATGCAACTCTCGAACAAATCTTCTAAACAGATTTTAAAAAATACAGTACCACAACTTACATTTAGTTTTTGGTGATTTATATTTCAAGTATTTTTTTTAGTGGATAATACTTTGCTTCTGTATTTTGACATGTTTTTTAGTTTTCCTCTTTTACAGTTGCAATGTGCAATCTAAATAAGAATGCACAGGAAACAAATAAGTTACAGTATAATATGTGCAGGTACTTGTTTTCTTGGTAACGTTATACCACTGGTGCATTGAGGCAGACCACTTTGTTTTTTGCACGTTCTTCAGTGTTCACTGTGACTAACTGGGAGTGCATGGTTGGGTGATGCACTTTCAATAAGCTCTGCCCTGGAAATTACAAATAAGGCACCTTAAATCTCATCTTATATTTCCTATTGGACACATGAGCAGCTATGGTTCAAAAATGAATACAAAGAATCAAATAATTCTGATGAATCTTGGAGATCATGTTGAATAAGGTGCAGTCATGCAGACAAAGCATCTTTAGTTGTAAGGTGTCCTTATCATCAGTAAAATAGTTGTATGGGAAAAGGTAACATGATGGTAGAGTTAATTGGACTCCCTCCAGTTGAGAAGGAAATTACTTTGAGATGTTTATCAAGATTAGCCAATCTTCGGTTTATATGTTTGTTTCACCAATAAGTTGTGCCTCTGAAATAACCTTTCAATTTGTTTAATTGCCTGTGTATTTATAAGGTATGCTTTCTTCAAATGCACCATGCCTAGAACTCTTCACTGATGGCTGTAATGTCTTTCTTGGTACATGATACTTCTGAAAGCACAATACCTACCTTCTACCTTTATTAACCTTCAAGGAACAATTATTTATTGCTGTCTTTTCATTACAGGGTGAAGAATTAGGAAGCAAAAGAGAGATTGAAATCTAGATTCCCCTTCTCCATTCGCCATAACCTCCCAAAATTGAGGGTGTTTTATTAGATAACTTTGTTACATCATGATCCTACTCAAAAACAAGGAGCTGCTTAATTCTATGAATCCTTTGGGGACATCCAGTAGCTCTTGACACAAACATGAAAGTGGATCCATTAGAAAGGATATCAGCAATTGTGGAGACAAACAAGAAATGAGGGTTGAAAATTTCTCTTCTGAAACTAAATGCAGTGGTGGATCTGAAAAGTGGGAGGGACTTCTGCTTTTGGGTGGTCGGATTTTCCTCCATGATACATTCTTCTCCACTCATTACAGTTCAGTTCACGTGTATGTAAAACACTAAATTTTATGGACAGGACTTCCTGGGTTCCAACATCCAGGCGTCAAATTTAAAAGGAACTTGGATAGTGATTCACTGTCACTCCACTGTCTTATGGGTAAGCACAATTTGTCACTCAGCCTCTACTCATTTAGCCCAAGCACCAGCACACTTTCACAGTACCGCCCTCTGTGTTCTCGTAAAGGCTGTTTAGGAGAGAAGGGAGGTGCTTTTCCTTGTGATGGCCATCCTGACTGACAAAGGCAGCTTGGACAGAAGTGACTGTGGAGGTGAGAGAATCTGGCTCCATAAGGATGAGTTAACATAGTGTGGGGCTGGAGGAGCACAGCAGGCCAGGCAGCATCAGAGGAGCAGGAAAGTTGACGTTTCAGGTCGGGACCCTTCTTCAGAAATGGGGGAGGGGGAAGCGAGCTCACATATAAATAGAGAGAGGAGGCGTGGGACTCGGGTAGGTATGTGGGATGGTGATGGGTGAGTGCAGGTAGGGAGTGGTGGGGGTTGGTCAGTGAGGTGGGAGGACCGGATAGGTGGGAGAGAAGATGGACAGACTGTGTCAGGTCAAGGAAGCGGGGATGAGAGGGAGGGTTCGTCGTGGGATGACCTGCTGTGTTCCTGCAGCCCTATCCTGTGTTATCTCTGACTCCAGCACCTGCAGTTCTTACTATCCGCGCATAAGGATGAGTGATCTGTTGTACCCTGCCATTGTATTTATCAATGTCTATGCAGTGCTTCATTCCCTTACGAGTATGAGTTAGCATTGTAAAGTTGCTACTCTACAGGATTGCAGCACAGGTGCTGCCAGGTATCTCCATCGCTTGCCTCATATGCAAGAAATGGCTATCACATCATTGCAGCTACCAATGGAGCACTGTTGGCACCACGGAGGGATTGTCTTGCACATATCTGCCAGGGTTCTCAATTAAAATGTAAGAAGAATTACAACAGTCAGCCCATGTACCACCAGGTCGCTGACCTTCGTCACAATTAGGAGAATGTACAAATCTGAGCACTTTTTTCTAAAAGCTTGCTTGGGACAAGGACAGAACTACAAAAGATGGCCTTTTGAATCAAGCCCCCTTTAGAGTTCAGCCCTGCTTTTCTGACCTCGTCAGGTTTCCTGCTGTCAGCCATTGTGGCTACCTTATCAGTCAGGCCTCACCCCCTAACAACATGAGCATTTGCTCCCAGAGAGAAAGCTTGGTTATGAAGGAGCCAAGTAACTGAAGAAGTTGGTATTCACTAAAGCTTAAAAAAATGCAGTCTACCCTGCCAGGTTCACACATGAGTTTATGACCTGGTTTGGAATTAACATTGTTCCTGTTTCTGACAATCAATATTGCACCTGTCAATGTAATATTATGAATCGATGTTCATGATGTTTCCAACCTCAAAATTCAGGAAACCCAAGCTGTGTGAAACACTCTGAGAATTTATCAAACAAATTTTAACCTGCTGTTGGTAAACTGAACTTTTACCTCCCACCTTCCTCGCCTGTCCTTCTAAATGTTTGAAGCAGGCCTGGAAAATTTCACTGTTTCAGTTAGAGTGATCTTTCCTCAATTCTGATGTAAGGTTACTCAACCTGAAACATTAACTCTGTTTCCAGCGCAGATGGCAGTGGACCTGCTGCAGTTTTCCAAACATTTTTGTTTCTTATTTTGGATTTCCAGCTCCTGTTATGTTTTAGAGTCATACAGCACAGAAACAGACCCTTTGGTTCAACTAGTCCATGCCGACCATAATTTCAAACTAAACTAGTCTCACCTGCCTGTGCTTAGCGCATATCCCTCCAAATGTTTCTTGTTCATGTACTTATCCAAATGTCTTTTAAATGTTGTAACTGTACCCACATCGCCCACTTTCTCTGAAAGTTCGTTCCACATGTCTTATTTAAATCTTTTTCCTCTCACCTTAAACGTATGCCCCCTAGTCTTGAAATCCCCAGCCCTTGAGGGAAAGCCACCTGCCAGTCACCTTATTTATACCCCTCATGATTTTATAAACTCAATAAGGTCACCCCTCACCCTCCTATGCCCAGTGAATAAAATTTCCATTCCCAGCCACATTGCAGTAAATCTCTTTTGCTTTCCTACTGGCATTTGTGCGACATTGGAGGAATATGCCCTCAACGATGCAGTATATACCTCTTAGAGTGGGTGAGAGGAGGATGTGGAGATGGTCACCAGCACCAAAAAGAGCGAGAGAGAAGGAGGAGCCTTTGTTTCTGAAACAGCACGAGAGAGCGCGTGCGAGGGACAGCAACTTCATAAGGAACGTGAGAGGCAGTCGGGAGAGCCGCTTCATTATGTGAAGAGCAGATCCACATGACAAGTGGGTGGCGATTAAAAACTGGTAGCAGACAGCCCCTTCAACTAATTTCTACTTCTCAGGGCCAAAGTATGGCATCAAAGGAAAACAGGTGATTAGTGGGTTTTTCTTCTGTGTCTCTTTGGATTGTCCAAGGAAATCAGGAGATGTGATTGCAGCTGAAGAATACATTTTAAAGAATTCATTTTTTAAATATTTACCATCCAAATTAATTAATGAAATAGAATAGAGATGGCTGAACAGGCAATGTGTTGCTCCTGGTGGATGCAGATACAATTCACATTGACCACATCTGCAGCAAGTATTGGCTATTCAAGGCTCAGAGTTGATTAATGGTTAGAAAAGAAAGGACATGGGATAGTGTTTTTAATAAAGGAGGGTATTAGTGCAGTGGTGGGTAGTGAAATAAGCGCAATAGTTCATGATGTGGAAGTAAGGAACAACAAGGGAAACTAATTATGCGTGGGAATCAACAATAGGCCCTGGAAGATCTGCCTCATTGTAGGATAAATTATACTCCAGGAAATAGTAGAGGTTGCAAGAAGAACATTACAATTGTCATGGATAATTTTAATTTAAAACTTCACTGACAAATCAGATGAGCAACATTAACATGGAAAACAAGCTTGTGGAGTGTATCAGGAATTGTTTCTTAGAGCAGTACATTGTAAAATCTATCCTGGAACAAGTTCTTTTAGATCTAGTAATGAAGTAGGATTCATAAGAACCTTCATAGTCTAGATGGAAGCGATCACAACATGGTAGAATTTCAAATTTAGTTTAAGTGTGAGCAATTTGGGTCTCGGACCAGTGGGCTTAACTTAAATAAGAGCAGTTACAGAGGTATGAAGAAAGAGTTGTCTCAAGTAGACTAAGGGGAACTTCATGGATGAGTAGATATTTCATAATGCTTAGCAAAAATTTATTCCAGTCTAAAATAAGTCCTCAATGAGAAGAATAAACAACCAGATGTTAACAAAGGTAGTCAAGGTCAGTATTCAATCAAAAACCAAGGCATGCAAAGGAACTAAAACTTGTGGTAGACCAGAGAATGGTTTTTTAAAGGAATCAGCAGCCAGTGACTAAAAAGCTGTTATAAAAGTGGAAAATTGATTATGAAAGTAAATTGGCAAATTAGAAAAAAAATACTAAGTACCTCTACAGATATATTAAAAAAGAGCAGCCAGCGTAAGGAGGGGAAGAAGCAAGCTGCAAGTTGTCTTGTGCCTCATTTATGTCTGCAGCTTGCTGACTGCACTTTGTAAATCAGTGGCAAACTCTTTATGCAAAGTAGTGTGAAACAGCAGTTAATTAAGCTCGTGTGCATTACATACATGCCATATGTCTGATTGAAGGGAAGGTAAACTACACTGCAGGTATTCTTGTCACAAGCAAAAATAACAAAAATCCATGGCTGTGTGAATTGAATTTTAAGAATGCTCCTTTGCACCCACCATTCCAAACCCATACCCTCAATCCCTCAATTCTAAGTTGCAAATTTGTTCAGTTCAATTGATGAAATTGTTATACAGCCTCACCATTGTAAATATTTCTAGAAATGACTCTAATACAAACAAGCCATATATCTCTCGAATTATAATGCACTGTCAGAGGGCACAGTGTTACGGGTTTGTTTCTGCTAAGCTGTGGCTAAGTTACCCATGAAATGCTAATAATTCAGATTGTAAACTACTTTTATATAAAGCCTTGAATCATGAGGAAATATTGTAACCTGTCAGAACCACGAAGCTCTGCTGAAGCATAGAAATATTGGATACTATGGATAATTTGTGTAAAATGTTCCACGGTTGGAGAAATGACCAGCTAATCTATTTTAGTAAAATTGATTGAGATCTGTGGTGGATGGGATTTTTATGTCTACTGGAGAGAGCTGAAGTGTCCTCAGTTGAAGGGATGGGTGCCTTCAGCAGTATAGTTTTTGCACTTTTCTATGTTAGTCATGGTTATGTGCTAAACTCCCTAAAATAGCTTCAAGTCTGCACTTTTCAAATTTAAGGCTGTGTGTGCTACCATTGAGCCAAGAAAAAGAACCATGAGAGAGCTTACACTGGCAATCTTCACTGAGGAAACAAAAAACCAATAGATTGAAAAAAAAAGGAGCTGTGGAGATAAGCAAGATTAAACTGTGTACACCTGTCTCACAAATAACTAATTAAGCAAACAAACCACACAGCAGAAAATGAATAGGTAATGGCCCTGAGTAGAGGATGGTGTATAACACAAGGGAAATGTAGTATTGATTTCAGTGCCCCTAGAATATTAGAGGAAAAATACTGTGAACTTAGCAAGAATAAAACTGAGATGAGAGGAAAGGTGAAGGCACCCTATGATTAAAAGTAACATATATATATATCAGTGTTACTTATGGAAAACCTCTATTTCCAAAAGAACTCTGCAGTGAAAAGCTCATGAAGAAAAGCTTCCATCTAAGGTTGAATCAACAGCCCTGCCAGTCAAAAGACTAGTTACACTTGCAGCAACAATGGAATAAAGAAAAGCTCTAACCTATCATTTATTATATTTAATCTATGGGTCATACTCATTTATATTGATTAGGATCTTTCATTTAGTATTTAATCAGTTACATTTGTGGTGGGCTTTTCACTGTTAAAGATGGTATTCTGTATGTCTCTCAGTACCTGTTCATTTGTAGCTAGAGTTTATCACTGTGATTGCACAGTTCCCACAAAATATTTTCATAACCTGTTTTATTTTTCAGTAGCTGAAATTGATAAATATATAAATTAACACCCAGAAAATTACATTTAGCAATATTGCAATAATGAATTGAAATTTGTTTTTCTGTGAAGATCTTCATTTCTGTGGCAGAAGCCTGGATTTGATATTTTTGCGCAAAGCTGTGACTAAACTAAATTTGGTTTGTGCAGTCTAAGCATGTGCATTGTGCTTAAATTCTCAGGGTACTTGAGTACAATTTGGTCTGCAATAGTGAAGGAATGTATTGCTTCAGTTACTAACATCTTTTATTTTGTAGCTTTCTTTCCAATAATTTTGATAAAATGAGGACAAATTTCAGAAACTTTACTCTGGTAAAATTTAATTTGTCTTTTTCTTTTACAAATAACAGGCTATATGTGTCAATAAGTGAGGCAACGTGGCTTGATTCTACATCTTAACGGAACTTCAAACAGAAATAACTAAACATCAAAGGAAAATGTGTGACAGGTTTCAGAGACAGGATAGATAGGTTCTTTAATTTGCAATTTCAAGAACCATGTCAGGGAACCTAATGCTGACCTTAATGAGAGACAGAGCAGGATTTACTTTGGGCTGAGGAATGGGAATATAGGTAATGAGCTTGCAAGTTTGGATTCACAGCATCATGTTGGCTTTCTACTGTGGTCCTGCCTACCAGCAATTTTGGTGGGAGGCTTCAGGCACTATGCAGAAGGAAATCACTCAGTGTTAGGTTATTAATTTATCATGTAAATGAGCCAAATGAGAGCTCTTTGAAGCAGCTTTGGAGGAGATTCACTGGGAACTTGCACGGTCAGAAAAGCATCTTTGAAGAGGCAGTGACATCACAGCGAGTCAATCATGAAGGCAAGAGAATTTAAATCAAGTGTATAAAAGGGGGAGTGTTCAGAGTGCCTTCATTCAGTAGCACTAAGTGGCCATTGAAAGCATAGAGATTGCAGAGAATTTGATTTGTTGGCACTTGACTAGTTTTTTCAGGCAGCGAGGGAAGAATAACACTCCAGGGGTTAGTGGGCCAGAGCAGGCACATGGTGATAGTTATTATAGTGCTTCTGCTGTCAAGGAAAGCATCCCTGGACACGGGGTTGAACTTCTTCAAGTTGGAGACAAGGAGTGATGAGGAACAGTTACTGCACAGCAAGTACTGCCCCTTGAACCTGTGATATGTTACACACCAGAGATAGGGAAAGCAAGATGATATTCTTACTACTACAAGTAGAGATCTTGATGAAAAGTTTGAGTGAAGTGGGTGATGAGCTGTCCCATTTGTTTTACACTACTGCTTAAGAGACCAGATATGGAGTCAAAACGAGAGTTGGAGTCTTTTGGAAAAGAACATGAATGTAAGGGGTAGAACCTCAAGTTGGGGAGAAAATGGAAATTGAGCTACTGGTGGACATGTTTCTAGCTCCCAACACAATGTAGTCTGTCCCCTCTTGTGAATTCTTCTGCTAGATCACCCACCTCCCATTTGAAAACTAAGAAGAAATGGAAAGAATACAGAGCAGAAAGCAAAAATTTAAGGACAGTAAATTGGAAAAGCAAAGATAGAAACATTGGCATAAAAACCTGATATTTTCCTCTATACATTGTTTGCTCATTGACTATATATTTAGGACATCAGTACAAATTGACTTTTATGTTGTAATTACATCATCCATGAAAATACTGAAATGTAAGGAAAGCATTAATAACAGTCAAAGCTCAGTTCTTAAATAGAGGAGGGAAAACCCACCAAACCTTAAAAGAAGTTTTATCAAAAGATAGAAATGTAAAATTATTTTTTCCATATTTTGCAGTGTTCACTTATTTGGTGAGTAGTGAGACTGACACAGAAATCAAAAACCTAAGTGAGTCTGCCCTTCTGCCTGATGTTAAATAGCATAACAAAAAGGCATAAAACTTTTTTTTTGATATTTTGGAAGATATTCATTTGGGTTATTATTTAGCCTGCATCGGCTCTTCGGAAATGTTGGTGGAGGTAGGACGAGTAGGGAGAAAGTATTATGCCACATGAACTGTGAAGGTCCATTTTGGCTGAAAATAGCCTGCTTCTGTGTTGTGTTTAATGTTTCGATGTACTGCAAGAGCAGTTTAGCAAACTATTACTAGAATCAACACGTGTATAATCAAATCTTTGTGTCTCTACTTTGACCACTTATTATTCATATATACTCACTTAGATCAAGTTTAGAGTTCATTGTTAAGTTACTGTTCTATCTGCATTTGTTATTGTTAGCTTTACTTGACCTTCAGTTATTCTACAATTAATTGAATGCAATTAATCTGTTTCACTATTTGATGACTTGCTTATCAGATAGATGAAATGTGGACAAATGGCCCTCAGTGGAAAGGAGGCTGTTTTTAATTGGAGGCATCACAGCATTTACCACTGTCTGTGCTCTCGCAATTAAGAACAATTTGGAAATGTGGTTTTCACTATTGTCTCTTTGATTGGATTTCTGAACTACCAGACATTACAATTGACAGTAGTTCCTAACATCGGTCAGAATATAAAAAAACACACAAGCAAATTACTTACTCTGAGAAATAATACAAGGCTCATCAATTTTCCTGATTTTTTAAAATATTTATTTCACTTATTATTGGTACTACACAGCTAAAAAGAAATTTCTGTTATAAAGCGCACCTTACTGCACCTACTTTATACAATTATAGTCTTTATCAAATAACTACATCAACACAAGAAGGAATTATTTTTCTTGATCAAGCGTCCATGGTTCTCCTGGGATGAAACAAAGCAAACAATTAATCTTTCTGTATTTGTCCTCTGAAGCAACTACAGAACTCAAATGTAAGATAGCAGAGGTACCTGTTAGGCTGACTGCAGTAATTAGACTTGGACTGAAATGAATGGGCTGCAGTCAGAGCCCTTAATCTGCTAAAGGTTTCTGGCAGCTTCAGGGTCATACTGGTAATGGACCCTACAGTGGAATTATATATATTTTTTTAAATGGCTAAACAGCTACAAAATAATTAACAAGGTCTGGGAATTAATATGAACTGGACAATCAGCAAATTAGCAGGAGAACCAAACAGGAGAAACTACATTAATCTCCAGAGTTTACTGGTTACAAATTATTTAATGAAATTAAATTTGCAGTTCCTGATTGTGCTGACTGGGTCTGAACATTAACTAATTTAGCCATCCACTCACATGAGGGGGCGAGGGGAATGTTGCTTTAGCTATGCAGACTAATGTTTAAAATAACCATATAACTCATATAAATATGGACAATCCAAAATTTGCAATACTGTTACAAAATGCTATATACTGCAACCAGCAACCAAATTCCATCATGCCTGGTCATCAAGGAAGTTTTTATAATGAATCACAATTCCTGTTCCTTGTTTGAAAATCAAGGGGAACAGTTCTTCGCAAATCTGTTTGCAAGAGTTTTATGTGAATCAGTTTGGGCATCAATTTCCAGTAGGTTTGGGGCAACAACAGAAAATTAATCCTAATTAAGTTACAAATTGGCAATCTTAAGAGAAACCATTAGAACGTTGATGTGGAAAATGAAAACTATCACCCTAATATATTAGGGGCTACTGGACAGTTTACAGGAAAATTACACAGATGGCCAGTGGGAACCCACTCTTCAGCTAACACTATATTTGACTCCAGAATAGTTAGTTCTGACACCAGCTGCATAAAATGGAAAATGTTCCATTGGCATTACTAATATGCCTTATCTTAAATAGTTCACGAAAAAGTAGACTGCAAGAATGACCAGAACTTAAAATTTCAAAATATTGATAATCAAACCTCCATTTCAGTGGTTCATTTTCCAAGTACCAACAGCCGGTGTAAATATGAAGCAAAAATGGTACATTACTACATCTATTTGTGGTAAAATCTTCTTTTTGAGGACTGCTATTCTTCCAATAATATTTGAAGAGTAAATTTATACTTTCTTAAAATATGCCTTAAATGAACTATATAATCTGGACTTACTTGAAAAGTGACTTTTAAAATGAATATGCATCTGACAGTTTTTGGTCTGGAGTGTCAACATTTCACCACATATGAGGCATGATTTCAATTTGATTAGAAAAGATCCTTGGCTGTTCATTTTCTCTTTTTAAAGTGAGAATTATGGATGAAGATCTCAGTTTTAGTTATCTAGAATTATTTACTTATCTAGAATAAAAATATATGATTTCAAATAGTTTATCATATTTTTTGAAATAACATGTCAGGTGACTTTTCAGATAAATACTGTCGTTAGGTTTTTTTGTATGAAGTGATAGTATTATTTTATGATGTTATTTGTTTATCTGAGAAACAGCAGTATCAGGGTGAAAACACTAAATCATTCTGGGAAATCACAATTGCTCCCAAGTTGAACAATTAACCACACTCTTCCAGTTATCTTAAATGGTTTGCTCAGAGTCACTTACAAAATTCCATCATTGATCCCTGTAAAGAGCACGGGAAAACTTGGGAGAATTTAAACTTTGGCCATGTATAGTTGCTGGTGAAATCACAAACGTTCTAGTAGAACGGACGTGCTCAATTTATGAAGAACTCCCTTGCTTGGCATTATTCCAATGTGGCAACTCTACGTAATGCAGTTACCAACATGTAATTATAGAGCTGCACATGGGAAGTGAAGTTGATTTACAAGCTCAAAAGGAGGTCCTTGAATAGTCAAGTACCTAAGAATGTGTACTTTGTTTATATTAAACTTGAAAAATTCAGTTGGGTCTTGAGGCACGCTGTTCACCTGCCAGTCTGAACTATGCTCAATGATAGGCCCAGACTGAATTGTTCCACGTGAGGTGAGCAGCTGTTGGCAGTAACAGTGATGTAGCTAGAGCCTCTGCGAAGGGAGTCCACGTGTGTCAGAGTTCAACAATAAACAAGAAAAACCTATTGGGAGGTTAAAAAACAGCTTGAGTATTAGAAGTGTGATCGGTCAAGTTCGGCTTGCAATTTATATCCAAGGGAATGGAAACCTGGTAGTGTACAGCAGAAAAACTGAAAAGTGCACCTTTTCTATCAATGAACAACACATGAAAAAAATGAAAAGCTAAGACAGCAAAGGAAATTTTTCAACAGCCCTTTGCTCCACCGATGGTTTCAGAGCCTTCATCCACCTCGCCAAACTTACCTCCTTCAAACACCTTCTTCAAGCTCACTTCTCCAGGGAAAACTTCCAGTTATCTTGCACGTCTCCTCACAAGTTTAAAGTGTGTTCTTCTGTCCTCTTTGAAGCCTCTAGTGATTTTATTTTCAAAGTCAAAAAGATGTTCAAGATGTTGCACTAGATATGTATGGTAGTATTTGCTTAAGTAACTAACTGAAGAGGATTTGATTTTGGTTTGTAATTGTCAGTGTACTGAGATACAGTGAAAAGTGTTGTTTTGCCTGCTAACCAGACAAATCATACCTCATGTAAATCCACCAGGGTAACAGAACAGTATACAGAATATAGTGTTACTGCTACAGAAAAGATGTAGAGAGGTCCGTTTAAAATGAGCGGTCTGTTCAAAAGTTTGATAACAGGAGGGAAGAAGTTGTTCTTGAATCTGTTGATACCCGTTTTCAAGAAAGCTCCACCCTATCATGATAAGACCCAAAACATAATACCAAAGAAGATTAAAGTATTTGTGAATAAACTTCAGCTAGAAGGGTTAATAAGATGATCCTGCCTAGTTTCCAATTGAAATTCCAATTAAAACCACATGCAATCCTAACTTGGAACAATATCATTGTCATTCCTTTGTGTCACTGGATCAAAATCCTGGAACTGCCTTACTAAAAACCCTGTGTACCTGCACTGGAAGAACTGCAGTGGTTCAAGAAGGTGACAAACCACCACTTTCTCAAAGACACTTAGGGACGGGCAACAAATGCTAGCCTAGACAGTGATGCTCACATTGTATGAAATCATAAAAAGAAAGTCACAGATTCTAGTCATAGTCAGTTGAGTTTGACACATGGTATTAAGAAATAGCTGAGATACACTGGAGAGAGCAAAGATGATAGATCCCAGTACTGCTTCTTACCCTGTGTTATTGCACATTGTTTCTATTTAAGTAATTATCTAATGCTCTCATGAATTTTTCAAGTATATTTGCCTCCACCAAACTCCAAGGCAATATGTTTCATACTCTATTACTCACTGTGTGAATAACATTTCCTTACTGTTGTGGTTGGTTGTTCTGCAACATTGTTCCGCGGAACAACGAACCAGCTCGGCGAGCCAACCAATCACAACATCCACAACCCAAGCTACAAATCTACTCTAAAACCTTAAAGATTTCCTTACCTTACATTTGCCTTTCTAATAAGATGCTCTAAACCTATGTCTGCTGATCATCTTTTTTACAACTGTGAACAGTTTCACCCTATCTGCGTTGTTCAGGCCCAGAATGATTTTGAAATCAAATCTATGAAATCTCCCCGTAGAATTCTCCTCAGACAAACAATCAAATCCTTCATTTAATCCTCATAATTGAAGTTTCTTATTCCTGGAGCTGTTCTTGTAAACTTCTTCTGCACTCTCTGTCCAAGGCATTCACATCCTTCCTATGTGGTGCTTAGATCCATGCATAATACTCCAGCTGAGGTCTAACTAGTGTACTTTAGAAGTTCATTATAACCTCTCATTCTTGTACTCTATTACTGAAGCCTAGAATATTGTATATTTTGTCAACAGATCTCCCTATTGTCCTGCCACCTTTTAATGATGTGCACATATACTCACAGGTCTCTGCTTCTGCACATACTTTAGATTAATACCTTTTATATTATAGAATCATAGAATCCCTACAATGTGGAAACAGGCCCTTTGGCCCAACAAGTCCACACCGAACCTCAGACCATCCCACCCAGACCCATTCCCTGTAACCGACCTAATCTACACATCCCTGAACACTATGGGCAATTTAGTGTGGCCAATCCACCTAGCCTGCACATCTTTGGACTGTGGGAGGAAACCAGAGCACCTGGAGGAAACAAATGCAGACACGGGGAGAATGTGTAAGCTCCAAACAGACAGTCGCCTGAGAGTGGAATCGAACCAAGGTTGCTGGCACTGTGAGGCAGCAGTGCTAACCACTGAGCCACTGTGCTGCCCCATATACTTCAGTGCCAGCTGAACCCATATAGCTACAACACTGCATTCACCTGACAGTTTGGAAATTAACTCAACTATATTCCATCACAAAAGGTGGGTACTGGCAGGAATCGGAGAATAGTGATCAAAGGGCATTTTTGTGACTGGAAGCCTGTGGGATTCCACAGAGATCGGTGGCTGTTTGTTCATATATAAATGGTTTAGACTTAAATGTAGGAGGAAACAGTAATTTGGTTGGGGTGGTAAATTGTGAGGACAATCGCCTTGGATTACAAGAGGGTATCAGTGGACTTGTCAGATGCACTGATCAGTAGCAAATGGAATTCAGGCTGGATACATATGAGGTGATGCAATTGGTCAGAACAAATGAGGCAAGGGAATACATAATGAAGGTTAGGACCGTGGGAAGCATTCAAGGATCAGAACTTGGCATGCATGTCTACGGTCCCTTAAGGTAGTGGGACGGGTAGATAAAGTGGTTAAGAAGGCATATGAGAAACTTGCCTTTATTATCCAAGGCATTGAGTTTAGGAACAGTGAGTTGGGGGAACTGTATAAATTGTTGATTGTGCCACAGGTAGTGTTGTGTGCAGTTCTGTAATCCACATTGTAGGAGGGATGGAAATACATCGGAGTAGAGCACAGAGGAGATTTATCTAGGTATACAAGGGTATGGACCAACCGCTGGAAAATGAGATTAGAATATTTAGGTTGTTGTTTTTGACCACTGCAGTCCCACTGGGCACAAGGGCCATTTCTGTGCTGTAGACCTTTGTGACTGCGATGCACCCATCCTGACTGCTAATCATCAGCAAAGTGTTGAAAGGAAAAGGGTGTTGAGGAAGAAAGCAGGTAAATGGCACCGGATGAGATGTTTATTTAGAGAGTCAGTGCAGACACAATAGCCTCTTTCTGCTTTGTAACAATTCTGTGATTTGACAACACTTACTCATCACTTTCTTAATGATTCACGTTGAATTTGAGTTCACCAAGGATCATGCAGCTCTTTATAGCCTTGAACAAAACATGGACTTGAGCTGAATTCCTGGTACAAGGTAAAAATGACTGACCTTGACATTTACATCGAGGCTTCAAATGAGTGTGACATCAGGGACCCCTCATAAAACTAAGTCAGTGGGGAGCAAGGGAAGCCGTGTTCCAATGGCTCAGGGCATACCCGCCGGCTATCAAAACAATGGCTGTGATTGTTGGAGACCAGTCTTCTCACCTGTCAGACAGATATCATTGCAAGAGATCCTCAGAGCACCTTCATCATCTCTTAAAGTCCTTCGTCAAAAAGGCCATCTTTAGCATTAGATCAGAACAGTGGGGTTGATTGTTGGTGATTGCACAATGCTGGGTTCCATTCATAATACATCAAAAAATGTCCTGAGCAACATGCAAACTTGTATTCTTATTTGGCAAGTCGTGATTAAGTCGCTCAAGTGCTAAGCAATGACCCTTTCCAACTTGATCATCACTGCTTAAGTTTCAATGACATTGACGCAGAGGCATAATTGACATGAAACTGAAGTGAACTAGTCACACTAGTGGAATAACGATTAGAGTAGGTCAGAACTAGATATTGTGCACTGAGTATCATGCTGACTCCCCAAAATTCTCTTGGCAGCAAGGCACAAGTTGGGAATGGGATGGAATATGCTGCATTTGCCTGGGTGGGTGCAATACCCAACAATACTTAAAATACTCTACACTATCAAGGAGAAAGCAGTTTGCTTAGTAGGCAACTCATACATTAGTTGAAGCATTCACTCCCACCACTATCAGCACATCCTTAACAGTGTACAGCAGCCTCTCTCCATTGCTGCTGCAGCAGCACATGTCGAACCTGCATCTCCACCCCGTAGAAGGGTAGCATTTGCATAGAAACACCACCACTTCCAGTTTCCCCTCCACACATCACCCTGACTTAGACCTATACAATCGTCATTTATTGTTGCTCAGTTATTGAATTATATTTTGGTAGCACCTTCGATGCACAGAACTGCAGTGATTCACGAAGGAGGTCCATTGTTACGTCAGGACAATTAGGGATGTGCAGTAAATGCTGGATTACCAATGACACACATCATGAGAATATTCTTTATTATTGTCCCATGTGGCTTCTGATCTTAGTTGTTTTTACATGATGAGGTGTTAATCAAAATGCAGATGTTTCTCAAGGAAGCAGTGACAATCATGGAGGTACTTCTTTTAGTGGGATAACTTTGTTACTATTAATAAATATGTGGGAATAGATTGTCTTCAGCTAAGAGATTGAGCAGGCACTGACAAATACTTTTTAGTAATTGACTCTTTCAAAGAAATAGCTCTTTTACTTTCTATCTGATACTTAAAAAAAAAGAAAAATAGATCATGTCGGATACTGAAACCAAAGGTGGAATATATTGATACTCTTGTGAGTGAGAAATGATATAGGCAGAAGCATTTAATTAAGCAACAGGCAAAATGTCACCATCCCGACACCTGTCTATTTAGTTGGCACTGGATTAAGGGCAGATTGTGTTGACTGATGGTAACGAGTGGGAGTCTGCTTTGTAACACATTACCATCTCATGCATTCTCATTAAGGCACACCTTTACTGGATTAAATTGTTGAAATATAGAATTAAGTAAACAGCAAATATGAAACATATGCCTTTAGATTCGCAACAAGTTAAAGGTGGCATTCAGCAAGCAAGGTCATCTCCCTGGTAAACTTGGATTGAGTAGGAACTGCCTTTCTTGTATTGGGAACTTTGTGGAATGTTAGCAAGGAGAGATTGGTGAATTAAGACCAGTGGTGACAGTGAAAGAAAAATGGGACATTGGCTGACTCAAGGAGTGAGGACCATGGTTGTAAAAGTAGAACGTGGCATGACTAACCAAGGGAGATGGCAGCCCAATAAAGGTTCATGAGGAACAGAGAGAGGAAGCTCTACATAGGAAAGATGAATCTCTATGGATAATGTAGGTCAACCAGCATTTTGGAGTCCTCAAGGATTTTAGAGGGAATGTCAATATTGACGACAGGAAGTTTGATGATGAAAGACAGATCAAGGGTAACACCCTCATTGCATTCCAGATTTCTAGCGAGAAACTCTAGATCTCCTTACACTCGAAGTACCAGCAAATATAGAGTTTGCAAACTCTTCAGAGACTGATGCTGCTGAGTGGAACAGATTGCTATCTGGTCTCAATTCACATATAGTGGCTGGACCTTTCACCCTGTATGGCAGTTATGGTTCAACAACGTGCTGCCTGTCTCCATCAACGAATGTCCAGAGCCCTCAACTCTGGATACCTAGTTGATTGTATATGGCCAGCTGCACTGCTTTCAAGCTGTGCTAAACAGTCCTGCCATAGGAACCCTAGAAGTGAAAAGAATAGAAGTGTAACAACATTCAGTACATTCAAAACAGCCAAACTAAATAACACCAGGAGTTTCTTACTTTATATATATGAAATTATCAAAAAGATTGGCATGGCTGTAATTGGAAAACTGCTATCATGTAATAAATCCTGTATTTCCACCAGTTTATGGTAAATGCAGTATACAGTATTGGTAGAGCACTCCTGATGTGATAATTTTAATTGTATTCCATAGACACATCTGGTAAGTGTGAGAATAAGAATGCACAAATGGTGGAGCTTTTGATTTGGGTGCAATTGGAATATCAGTTCTAAAGTGCATTTGAAATGGAACTGGTTAGGTTCGACTTTTTTCTAATAAATGTCATAAGTGTAACCATAATGTGACATTTTCCTTGAGCAAGGTAATTAAGTGTATTTTTTACATTATAATAAGCTTTCTTATTTAAGTGTGGTAAACTGGGGCAATTTTATTACAATGCAGCTAAAAATTACTGTAAAGAAGCATTTTTAATTAGGTGCCCAATAGTCTGTCAATTCACTGAAAATGACACAAACAAAACTATCTTGAACCATTTAATCGTATCATTGATGTGCATAAGGCAGTTTCTAAGTAAATTAGATATTCTTTAACATGATTAAATTTTAAAAAATCAAATAAGCCTGGTTCAAGTGTGGTTAAAGAAATGAAAGCAATTTGAAGAGCTTTCTTTACCAATTTATTGTCAGAATTTTGCAATTTTGACTTGTGTGTTCACTTTCCTTGGCTGAGCCTTGAACTGAACAAATTGCATCTTAATGTTATGCATAATACGTATACCTTATACATAAGCATTGTAAGAGACTATAGAAAGCAGGAGAAGTGACTTTGAGGATAATTCAGATACATTTAAAATACTTCAGTCTTTTGTGCTGGTATGTCAGATCTACCTAACTTGATTTGAGGAAAAAGACACAGAAACTTGACATCAAGATGTTTGATACCGTATTAAAACAATCCAAATCAGAAATTATTTACATTTTAGCCGATAAACTTTTCTAACACGATGGTATATAATAAGCAAAATTGTATGATTTGTGTCTTAATTTTCTTTTTTTCCCCCTCACCTTGTGCATAAAATAAATTAGCGTGCAATCTGAATTAAAATGCACATCTAGAGCTGAAAATGTTCTTGTAATCTATATATTTTTAAAGCACACATGGCAATTTTTACCATCGGTTTACATTTGGTCTGAGCACTAAGAATGAATGGTGCTACAAAATGGCGAGTCTAGCCCTGAATGGCGGAGATGAATGCAGCCTAGCAGCTTTGATGGTGTTCATTTGTCATTGGTACAAAAAAAGGTTAATCAGTATTCAGCAAACAAGTTTGATTATTTACAATAATTGTACTGTTAGGTGTCTTTATCAATGCATATCTCTGGGCGGGATATATGTCTGTTAAAGGAAGACAAAATAAAGTACTCAAGATTGCACAAAGATTGCATTTTTCACCTCTCCTAGCAAAAACATGTCAGATTACTGTCTAAATAAATGTCTGGGGTGCATAAAACATGTAACGGAACAACCCCAGTAAGAAAAAAATCAATAACAATTCATATTTCATAAGACTATAATTGCTTCTGAAAGTGTGGCAGCAGTTTGTTTGGAGGCTGATCTTGTTTCGACTTTCAAGCCAGCTGTTCTGAATGACAGTAAATGCGAGAGCGCAGAAGCTTTGCTTCAATTTTCTCCCAATGTCTGTTCGTTTAAAGGTGTGGGAGCAGTAACTCGGAGAAAAACAGACACTCCACGCATAAATCTGTAGCATTCTGCCTTAAAGCTACTACATGTTTTGCTTGACAAGAGTTCATCATCTGTGAAGTTATCGATTTGCCAGTGTTTTAACCATCAAACTGGATTCATTTCAGTGACTACAGATTCTTAAACAATCCTTCAGACATGCATGAGATCCAAACAAGTAGCTGTTTCTTTTTGACAGCTTTTCAAAATCCTCTTACCAACCAGGAAAGCTTGAACTTCATATGCTTCTCTTATAGACTGAGATGTCACAAGGCTGCAGAAATGCTACTCGCTTTATGGATTGCCATTTGGTCAACAAAACTTTGGCAGCATTGATTAACTTGACATTGAATTCAGCAGTACATTTATCACTTATGGCTGTGCTGTAGAAAATCTAATAAGAGGCAAGCAATTCCCTCCAGATTTGTAACTGGATCAGTTCAGCATGCAGTGGAAATTTCTGACTTTACAAAATACCCCTGATGCTAGCAACATCATTTTACTCAACAGCCCTATATCAGCAGACCATGTATGGAATGATTTGATCACGGGCAAAAAAAAAGTCCTCCAGTTTAATGTTGCATAGAGAATTGAGTCAATGTCCAAAAACACATTTCTGAATGAAAATTGTGGAATAATAGACATTTATTTCTGGACTGAAAAAAATACACCAATGTTTGAAAAGATAAGAGTTGGGGGATTTTTAACCCCATGAACCAGTGGCTTGGGAGTATGTGGAGGATAAAAATTATTTATTTTTAGTGCAAGAATGTAACCTGGTTCCAATGCTACTACTTCCAGATTTAAGAGAGGCAGGTTTGGTTGCCAGGAAGAAGCATATGCCACATATTTTCTAATTTTATTTGGACACTTAATGGGCTGAATTTTCTCATTTTTTGTAAAGTATTAATTTTGGAGAGTTTAATGGAGTGCTTCTCTCTTTGAACCCTCGCAATGTTTCTGTGCAATTTTATGGAGCTCGCCTTATTTATGTTCGTTGGCATTGCTCTCTCACTATCTTGCGCTCAGTAGCAGCGAAATGATTCCCGGTGCTGGGACTTTACAGCAGTCCAGTGAATTTAACATTGAGTGTGGCACAGGTGCTGTACTTAAACAGAAGCTGTATACTGTATCAAACGCTGGCAGCCTGTTCTGAAATAGCACCCTGGGTCAGTGCTCTGTCCACGGTCTGGAGGAACTGGCAGAAATGCCACAAGACTTCTCTGTGCAACCTCACACTCACTCTAACTCTGCCACTGCACCCACTTCCCACCAAGGCTAATGGTTTACCACTCTTAATATTGCATGTAGCATCTTTCCACAATGGCTTTCACCTTATCTCATTTCCATGCCCCTGCCCCCACCCAAACTACCAATCTTTCCTACTCTCTGCACTTCCTCCTCACTGACTCGACACAGCTCACCCATCTTTTGTGACTGATGACAAACCAGCCTATTTACTGTTCCCCTTGACTGTAGTCCCCTTTGACTGTTCATCATTGCCAAACATTATGAGTTGCCTGGCTACCTGTCTGAGCTAATAGGCAAGGCAGAGACGCTGAGAGTATCCAAGTGGATGCAAAGTGAGTGAGCAGAAAGAACGTAATCTAAGACCCCTAAGATACACCTTATTTTGGTACATGAGATGGGTGCCTGTTCATGCATGCAAAGTGGCTTGGCTGCAGCACTGCAATGGCAGGTGTCAGTGAGCTCCAAAAGTGCAGTACTGAGGTACTGAACTGTATTATAAGTGAGCCTGAAGCACCGTGACAATGTGAGGCTGGTGCATTACTGGACAAAGGTTCATGGACAAAGGTTTCAGGCAGTCGCTGCCTATGGAATGAGCCCCGATGCATTGGGAAATGAATATCTAGAGAAGAGGCCAGCAGCCAGCAGGTACCCATTTCGACATGCATGCTGGGAGTTGTGGCCATCTAGTATCTCCACTGTCTGGACAGCAGCAACCTTTACCTGTTCCTATTGGGATAATTAATACAGAGGTTTTACAACAGGAGGAATTCAAAACAATCTCCACCACTCTAGCGGGGAAATGTAATGAGCAAACTATTGGGATTGACGGTAGACAATTCCCCAGGGTCTGATGGTCTATGTCCTAGGATCTTAGAGGAAGTGGTAGTAGAGATACTGGATGCTTTGGCAATAATATTCCAAAATTCTCTGGATTTTGTAAAGTTCCAGTGAATTGTAAAAATACTAATGTAATGCCTTTATTCAAAAGTGAGGGAGACAGAGTGTAGGAAAATATAGACCAGTTAATTTGATGTCTGTCATTGGAAAATTTTTGGAGTCCATTATTAAGGCAGTGATCATGCTTCATTTGGATAGTCAAAACTCGACCATCAATCACCATGGTTTTATGAAAGGTAAATCATGTTTGACTGATTTGCTAGAGTTCTTCAAAGACGTAAAAAGCAAAGTGGATATTGGGGGTCCAGTAGATGTAGTATATCTGGACTTCCAGAAGGCATTTGATAAGGCATCACATAAATGCACTAGATAAGATGAACACAGGGTTAAGAGTAATATATTATCAGCTTGGACAAAAGATTGGCTAACTGACAAAAAGCAGAGAATTGGATTAAATGAGTTTTTTTTATGTGATGAACTGTAACTAGTGGAGTTCCATAGCATTCAGACCTCAGCCCCAACTATTTATAATCTACCTCAATGACTTGGATGCAAAGATAGAAAGTACTTGAATCAAATTTACACATGTTGCTAAAATAGTTGGGAAATTAAGTTGTAATGAAGAAATAAGAAATTGACAAATGAAAATGGATAGGTTAGGTGAATGGGCTAAAAGTTAACAGCTGGAGTTTAAAGTGCATAAGTGTGAAGTTATCCATTTTGGTGTGAAGAATAAAAAGGCAACTTATTATCTAAATGGAGAGAAACTTCAGAATGCTTCAGTGCAGATGGATTTGGGTGTCCACGAACATGAATCACAAAAATGTAATCTGCAGGTACAGCAGATAATAAGGAGGGCAAATGGAATTTTGGTTTTCATTGCTACACAAATAGAGTATAAAAATAGGGAAGTGCTTTTGCAACTTAACAAGTCATTGGTCAGACCACTTGTAGAAGATTGCATGCAGTTTTGGTCCCCTTACTTGGAGGGATGTATTTGCATTGGAGGCCTTTTAGAGAATATTGACTAGATTAATTCCAGAGATGAAAGGTTGTCTTATGCGGAGATCTTGAGAAGTTTATGCCTATGCTTAGAAGAATGAGAGGAGATCTAATTGAGGTATATAGAATACCAAAGGGGATTGATAAAAATAGATGTAAAGCGGATGTTTCCCTTTGCGGGGGCAACTTTGAATGAGAGCTCATATTTTTAGGCTAAGGGGTGGCAGATTTAAACAGTTGATGAGGAATTACTTCAAAGAGCAAAGAATAGTACAGACCAGGAAGAGGCCCTTTGGTCTGCACCAACACACGATGTCTTTCTAAACTAAAAGCTTTTTGCCTCTATGCAATCCATATTCTTCTACACCCTGCCTATTCATCTTAAGATGCCTCTTAAATGTTGCTATTGTATCAGCTTCTACCACCTCCTCTGGCAACATATTCCAGGCACTTGCCTCTCAAATTTCCTGTAAACTTTCCCTTTTACCTTAAAACTATGTCCCCTAGTAATTGACATTTCTACCCTGGGAAAAATGACTCCGAATATAAATTCGATCTGTGCCTCTCATAATTCTGTAAATTTCTATCAGGTTGCTCTTCAGCCTCTGATATCCAAGTGAAAACAAACTGAGTTTGTCCAATCTCTCCTCATAGCAAAGACCCTCCAAACCAGGCAACATCCTGGTAAATCTTTTCTGTACCTTCTCCAAAGCCTCCATATCCTCCTGGTAGTATGGTGACCAGAACTATATGCAATATTCCAATTGGTGGCTTAACTAAAGTTTCGTACAGCTACAACATGACTTGCTAATTTTTGTACTTTATGCTCCAACCAATGAAAGCAAACATGCCATATGTCCTCTTGGGATAGTAGGAACTGCAGATGCTGGAGAATCTGAGATAACAAGGTGTAGAGCTAGATGAACACAGCAGGCCAAGCAACATCAGAGGAGCAGGAAGGTTGAAGGAAGGGTCTAGGCCCGAAATGTCAGCCTTCCTGCTCCTCTGATGCTGCTTGGCCTGCTGTGTTCATCCAGCTCTACACCTTGTTATCTATATGTCATGTTGACCATCTTATCCACATAGTGTTGTCACTTCCAGAGAACTGTGGACTTGTATGCCTAGATCCTTCTGTACGTTAATGCTTCTAAGAGTTCTGCCATTTACTGTATATCTCCCTCCTGCAATACACTTTCCAAAATGCATCATCCTGCATTTGTCTAGATTAATTTCCATCTGCCATTTCTCCACCCAAGTCTCTAGCCTATCTATATCCTGCTGTATCCTCTGGGAATCCTCCTCGCTTTCCCCAATCTTTGTGTCATCCATAAATTTGCTAAGCAGAGCACCTATATTCTCCTCCAAGTCATTTATATATGTTGTAAACATATATAACAGGAATCCCAACACTGATCCCTGTGGATAAAAGGATTGTGCATCTGTGGAATTCGCTACCCCATGTGCAGTGGGCACTGGCGCACTGAATAAATTTAAGGAGAAGATAAATTTCTAATTAGTGATGGGTTATGGGGAGTAAGCAGGAAAGTGAAGGTGAGGCGGATAGGAGATTAACCATCGTTGTATTAAATGGTGAAGCAGTCTTGAAAGGCTGAATTGCCTACTCAAGCTCCTTGTTATATGTTCTTAAGTTAAATGAGTGAGATTAGATAAAATGAGATGTTATTGAATACAGACATGCCTGTTGATGCTCACTATTGGGATTCTCGCTGCTAAAACCTTGCAAGAAAAGTCAGACTTTTACTTGACTCAGAAAGTCTCATTTTGTCATTTTTGTCACATTTCCCAACTGACTTGCCATCGCCCACCTCATTAGGGGCTGAGAAAGTCCAGCCCACTGGCACAATTAATATCCTTCAGAGATGTTAGGTACTTTAAATTGGTTTTTAACTTGCCGCTATGTTCAATTTTGTGGGACAGATTTACCTTTTAAGAAACTGACCAGGGAAATGTACAAGTATACTTTGATAATCTGGAGATTATTTAAATTTAGCAATGTCCCATTTGAAGAAAAGCTCATTTATTGCTGCTGTTGTCTTAGTTCTCTCGGACAAATTTCTGGCTTCAAGACTGCAGGTGTTGCAGCTTTTCTTCAACATTAGAGGATTTCAAACTGACCAGAAAAGGTTTGGGAGGGGTGAGGTGGGGGCACCTTGACTGTATTTGACAGCTTTTCAGAAAATGAAGTCCTTCACCACCCACAATGATCATGTCCAAGGCAGGATTGACACACGCACATGAATGAGATTTACAGATGGAGAAGGGTTTCAGATCAACATCGAGGAAGCTTAGTAAGTGGGGCACCCATCACAAGACCAGCTACTTACAATTCTGTTTGGAACAGCAGGGTATCATAAATAGAAACATAGAGACAAGGAGCAAGAGTAGGCCATTCAGCTCTTTTGAGCCCATTCCACTATTCAATATAATCATGGCTGATCCTCTATCTCAGCACCATATTCCTGCTTTCTCTCCATACCCCTTCTAGCGTGAAAACAACTGAAATACTGTGTTATCACCTGCATCTACTGCACTTTCACCTTTTCATATGAACGTAGAACTTAGGAACGGGAATGAGCTATTAAGCCCCTGAGCCTGTATCACCATTTGATGAGATCATGACCAAGCATGACGTAGCCTCAAATCCATTTTTCTGTCTGTCCTCCATAACACTTAGATTCTTGATTGACATGGAAGTCATCTAATTCATCCTTGAATATGTTCAATGACCTAGCCTGCACTGCTGTTTGAAGAAACAAATTCAATAGGCTATACACCCTCTGAGAGCCAAAATACTGCTCTTCTCTCTCCTTGATGGGAGACCACCTATTTTCAAGCTGTATCCTCTGGTTTTAGTCTCACCCATAAGTGGAAACATCCTCTCAGTGTTCCTCTAAACTCCATTGGTATACGCCCAAATGTTTTGACTTTTTCTCATAAAATAGTCCCTTCATACCAAGAATCAGTGGCATGAACCTTCTCTGAACTTCTCATACAATGTTATCCTTTCTTAAAAGAACAGTTATTCAACTGTTCATCCAACTCTTGTACGTCTGTCCAATGGTTCCTGTTATTTATTGGCACTCATGCTGAAACAAGTGAAAGATCAAGTAGGCCCTTGAGACCCAATAACAGGCAAAAGTGTGGAGGTAGTGAAATCATAAAGTTTTATATAATGTTACAAAAATAAAGAAAACCTGACCACACAAGAGTTTGTCAAGCATTCACATGCGTATTCTGAGTGAATTATAATTTCTCCTCCTTCATGAGAAGTGGCATCCTCCTACCAGTCCTCCTGTGAAGGAGATCCTTCCTTCTCTCTCTCTCTCGCTCTCCCCCTCTCTATCTTCTCTCTCTCTACTCCCCCTCTCTCTCCAACACCCTCTCTCTCTGCTCCCCCCTTTCCCACTCTCTCTCTCCTTCCCTGTCTCTCTCAGCCTCCAGTATTAGATCCAGTCAGCATTGATAATGTGAAGAACAGCCTTACGCCCAATGCCAGGCCTTAGTCTTCCTATTACATCTCACTCTGATGCAGTTGGAAATGTTTTGCACAAGTTGAGTTTTCTCCATCAGGACAACCAGCAGTCTCAATGATGGCTACTGTGGGGGTCTAAATGAGTCCCACACTTTATCTGACTTGTTTTCTTCGTTCTTCAGGCATCGTTGGCTAGACCAACGTTTAATGCCCATCCCTAACTGCCCAGAGACAGTTCAGAGTCAACCACATTGCTGTTGGTCTGATGTCACATGTAGACCAGACCAGGCAAGGATGGTGGATTTCTTTTCCTGAAAGGTATTGGTTGTCGATAGTTATATGGTCATCACCATTAGGCTAGCATTTCATTCCAGATTTTTGTTGAATTTAAATTTCATTATCTACCCTAGAACATTAGACTAAGGTTCTGGATTATTAATCCAGTGATAATATCACTACTCCCCCCATGCCACTGCCACATTATCTAAGGATCTTTGGCAAATTTCTGCGATGTATTTTGTAGATAGTTTCCACTGCTGCTACTGAGCGTTGGTGGTGGAGGTAATGGATGCTTGTGGACATGGTGCCAACAAGTGGGCTGTTTTGTCCTGGATGGTGTCAAGCTTCTTGAGTGTTGTTTCATTGAAGGTTTCTCTCCCTGGTGCAGAGCGTCTTCTCCAGTCTTATCTTACCAAACCCCTCTCATTAAGTACTTACCCCACTCCTATGATGCTACCCTCGTTAGATTCTAGCCCCATTCTCTTGCCACCATACCTGAAACAACTTGCCACTGCCCGGATTTGTTCCCCTTTTTAAATGTGAGCACAGTATTGTCTTGTTCGAAATCCAAACACGCTCACAAATTAGTCTCTCAAATGTTTTCTGGTCTTTTAGCATCTTGAGATTAATACTATTTAGTACTGCTATTTTTGATGCCCTTTTAGGCAGTCTGGAATAATAAAAAAATATCTTAGCGTTTATATTTTGCATCACACTTTTAATTTGTGTGCAACTTTTCCAGTGAACTTCATCCTTTTCTTTTCAACTTTTGTAACCTACTAAATCTCACTCCTATTTCATATGAGATCGCTGATCTTAAATAGTTGCATGCTTATATAATACTTCTTGTTGTATCTAGGTTTTCCTGTGATGAAGTGTTGTTAAAGAACGTCTCCCAATTAATTTGCAAGTTAAAATCCTAGTTTTCATGTCAAATGTAAATCAGTTTCTGTTTTCTTTAGATACATGACTTTAAATTTTTATAGATGATCCGGGACATTTGCAAATGCTTTGTTGAGATAAGCTAAATCTCATAGCTTTCCTGATACTGTTGAAGCTGTCATGCATTCCACTTAAGAGCTTTAGACTCTTAAGTCACTTGGGGTTTCCGAAATGATATTTGGTTGATTAAAATCGCCCATTAAAATAACTTTCCAGTGTCAAATATTCTTTTTATCTCTTCATGGAGCAAATTATCTTCCTTCCTGTGCTGATTAAGAGGTATATAGCATGTCCCTAAGTGTTAGCTTCAATTTTATTGTGTTAGCAATGTCTCTCCAACGCAATTTCTTTAGTAGTTTTGTCTCTCCCACTATAACAATCTCTTTTACCTCCCAGATGTTTTCTGACATTCTCCCTACTCTTTTGAAAAGTTTTCATGTATCTTCAATATTCTACTTATTCATATCCTCTGGAGTTAAGCAACTTTCCAATATTTAAAATATATTGCAGTTCTGCCACGACAGCCTCCAGATTAAGTACTTTATAATAATGTTACTAATGTTCATGTAAATACATATTAAGTTAGATTTACCTCCTTGCCTAACCCTTATGCCTTCTTTTTATTGGTCTCCAGTTTGTTTATATATCTGATATGTTATGTGGTACTGCATGCTAACTACCTTGTACGCCTTGTTCAACCTTGCCAATCACTACAATCAACAGTGTCACCACTATTACATATCCCTTAAGAATACAAGGATAGGTGCAAACAAAAGCTACTTGATACATTGAGAAGCTCCACCATTCAGTAAGTTTGTGGCTTACGTTATCGTGGCCGAAAATCTACTTTGCGACAAGCCCCCCTAAACCTTGACTCTCTTGTAGATCAAAAATCAGCTAATTCAGCCTTGAGTGTGTCCGATATTGCAGCCTCCATTGCTCACAGGACGGGAATTCCAAATACTAGCAACTCTCTGAGAAGAAAATTTTCATTTCCATCTCCAATGGAGGACCATTTAAGTTTAAAATGTTCCTCCTAGTCTAGACTCATGAACGATGGGATCATGCTCTCGTTATCCACCCTCCTTGAGCCCCGTCAGAATTGTGTATGTTTCAATATGATCATGTTTCATTTTTCAAACTCCACTGCCTGTGGACCCAATCTGCTCAAGCTTTCCTCATAAACCACCCCTTCAACCCTGGAATCGCTCTAGTAAATCTTAAAAATGCTTCCAATGCAAATAAGTCTCTCCTCAAGTAAGGAGGGCAAAACTTCCGTAGTTCTCGAGGTGTTTGCTGGGTAGATCCCAAAACTCCAGTAGGGGTGTTTGCACACGTCACACAAAGGGCTGATTATTGCATCCAAGTTGTACTATTGCTTTAACTCATGACAGAGTAAAATCTCAACACCTTCTTTGGGCTATTGAGCATCACCACGATGACCAGTGATAACAGTGCGTTGGCAACAGATATGAGCACTGAAGGAAGAAAACAAAATGACGGTTGGTATTTGTGGCAGATCCTGCCTTTCAAAGCTTGATCTATTCAGCAAAGGTAAAGCATGTGTAAACAGCCGATCCAAAATGGATCTGTTTGATGCATGTCTGTCATTTTTTTTTTAGATGCGTTGGTACTGTAATGGAACTCTAGGTATGGTGTCACTAATCTGCTGTCAGAAAACATTGTCACTTTTTACTCCATCTCTCTTGCAACAAAGGCAAACATTCGATTTTCTTTCCTAAATACTTGCTGTAAATATGGAACAATCTTTTATCCTTAGTGTACAGCGACACCTAGGTCTCTCTGTGCAGCACCCATTTAAATAGTATTCTGCTTTTCTATTTGTGCTAAAGTGGACCACGTCACTTTCTACCACAATGTCATCTGTCAGATTTGTTTTAGTCCACTTACTTAGCCTGTCAATGGACACATTTTTTTGGAGAAGTGTTTGAGTTTTGTTTTAATTCACTCTGGATATGAGCGTTACTGGCAGACCAGCATTTATTGCCCATCCTTAGTTACCCTTGAGAAGGCGGTGATGAGCTGCCAGTCCATGTGCTGTAGGTAGACCTACAATGCCTTTCGTGAGGGAATTCCAAGATTTTGACCCAGTGACAGTGAAGCAACAGCGATATATTTCCAAGTCAGGATAATGATTGGCTTGGAGGGGAACTTGCAGGTGGTGACATTCCCACATATCTACTGTCCCTGTCCTTCAAGATGGGAGTGTTTTGTGGGTTTGGAAGGTGCTGACTAAGGATCTTTAGCAAATTTCTGCAATGCATCTTGTAGATAGTTTCCACTGCAGTTACTGAGCGTTGGTGGTGGAGGTAGTGGATGCTTGTGGATATGATACCAGTCAAGTGGACTGTTTTGGCCTGGATGGTGTCAAGCTTCTTTTTCATTGAAGGTTTCTCATCCTGAGGTCTAGAGACTTGTCTGGTCTTATTTTACCAAACTTATCTCAATAAGTACCTACCCCACTCCTATGATGCCACCCTCCTTAGATTCTAGCCCTATTCAATTGTTGCCTTATCTGGAATAACTTGCCACTTCCTGCATATCCCAGGATGGACTGGCATCACTGGCACCAGTGCCATCTTTAAAACACTTGTGCATCCAGACAAACGCAGCTAGTCCAGAGATGCCCTGCACGGTTCCTGACATTGCGGAGAAGGGAACTTTGGCATTCTGCTTTGTGGGCAGGGACTTGGATGTCCAGGTGGACAGGATGAAGCAGAAGCAGGAGGCCCCAGGACCAGTAGAGAAGGCTACAAAGCAGACCATGCCAGCCTCATTCACGAATGTCAACTAGCTATCTAGAGGAATGCCCAGCGGTGTAGAAAGAAGGTCAATGACCTTCTCCACTCTGCCAGTGTCAGTGCCACCATTTTATTTGCAATATCTCGTGCTTACTGTATCACAGGTACACACCCCTCACCAAGGCTCATGCTTTACCCCTCTCTCCCTAATGCTTGCAACATCACCCTTTGTTCGCTGTTACTCACTCTATACCCCAGCACCACTAACCCTGCATGCTGTCTGTGCTGATGACTCATTTGCTTGGACATCTCCCCACCTGCAGCAGAACGAACAGTTACATCAACCACTCTCATCTCCCTAAATACCTGCCTTCCTCTCTCATTTCAGGAGGAAAACAGCCCACGACAGAGCAGAAAGATTTATTGGGTGATGGGCTACCTGACATATTGGCTGCTCATTCCGTATGTAGAGGGTATTCTGACTTGTGACTGCCCAATAAGCAGATTTATCATGTCCCAGTGACTGGACTGATATCAGGAGGTTGCACTTGAATTACTGTGCCAGAACTGCCTGAGCAAAGGCTTTTCTGAGGACTGCTGACCATTAGGACTAGCTTCCTGGCTTTGTGTCTGTACTAAACAGCATGACAATACTGTCAGCCTGATATCTCTAAAAGGCAACGCAGGGATGCAATGAGAAACCAGATGGGCTTAGAGTGAGTGAGCACAAGCAAACAGCCTGGAGATGCAGCATGGTCCAATCCATGAGCTGGGCATGGGTCCCTGAGTGCAAAGTGTCCTTACTGCAGCATTACAATGATAGTTTCCAGTGCGCCCTAAGGTACAGCATTGAAGTACAAAAGCATCCTGTCAGTGGATCGCAGATGTGTCATGAGGGTTCTTAGAGCCTGGGACATGTAAGATACCCATGTCAATGGATTTGGGGTGCATGTGACCCTTGGCTGAGATTTTGGTGCCTGGAGTCCAACCTGGATATCCTTTGGTGTGAGTGCTGAGCTAGATGCACCAGGTAATCCTCTGACTTCCATGTCAAGAATTATTAATGTTTAATTTGGTCATGGTGGATTGTAGAACAGAAAGCTGCATTGTCAATAAAGTGATTTTGCAGTAAAAGGTCAATAACAAGCAATAACCCCCTTGGTGAGAATCCCATATCAGCGTGTGGAACTTAGTTAAGCAATACAACAACTTGCTCCCAACATCAAGAAAAGTTTTATTGGACCTCCCATGTGATTCTACCTGATTTCTCTCCATTGCCCAAGTCTTTCAGACCCCAAAAAGATTCATCCCTATATCCCTCCTCATAACATGCATTTCTATTTTTTGTACCATCAGCAGATTTTCCACAATACCATTGATTCCATCATCCATATTGGTGACTGCAAGGGATGGAGAGATGCTTGTTGATGTTCATCAGGATTCCCTGATCCTGGAGATGAGCTGAGAATCACAGCATGGAGCCAGTGATTACAGTGGGGCTTGATGATCATAGCGAGGCTTGCAGGATTGCTTGGGGAATGGAGTCAAGGTTAGGCGGGGTAAATACCTCTACTCCTCCTGACATCTTCTTTCCACCTCCCTTTAGCTCCTTTGTTTCTTCAAGACCAGAGTAGAGATCACAAAGGGGTGAAATACGGATTCACTGCAGTTTGGAGGATTGGGAGTGTGGAGAGTGGTGATTGTGGAGTTAGTGGACAGTGCTAAGACTGAATTTCAGACAAAATCATGAAAGTGTAGCTCATTTAAGTTTCAAATAAGTGGACTGCATGCTCGGAGCAGGATGGTTGTCCAAGAAAATCCAAAGGGGGCAGGTTGAAGGATGGCTGGACAGTTTGACATTTTTAAAATATTTTGCATCCCCTGTCTTGGGAGCTTAAACTCCCCCCATTCTATGCAGTATCCTAAGAAATTGTAAGGGTTTAGGCCCAAAACGTCAGCCTTCCTGCTCCTCTGATGCTGTTTGGCCTGCTGTGTTCATCCAGCTCTACACCTTGTTATCTCAGATTCTCCAGCATCTGCAGTTCCTACTATCTCCCACGAAATTGACTAATGCTTTAATTTTTTTAGTCTTTATGTTCTATATTTGCTACTTGCATTGCCTTTGGATATTTTGGCATAGTGTTTGAATTCTGTGTGTGATATTATTCCAAGAACAAGAGCCATTTTAGGCTGTTCATAGGAGGAGGGATATTCACAGATACAACACATGGTTTCCTTTTCACTCTTTTAATTTCAAACCACACTCTTGTTAACGCTTATGCTACCCACTTTTTGGAAGCAAATTTTGCCCCATTCTTGAATGAGAATTTTTTAAAAATGTGTTACAATATTTATAAATATTAATGGTGTTTCACTTCATTTAATGGCAGTATGTTTGGAAGTGGCTGTACTTAATAGTATCTCAGTTCCTCAAAATCAAAAATGTATCTTGCTGAGAGATCAAGCAAAAGGCATTGATTAACAATCACTTTGGCATCAGGGCCACTGTTCAGATACATTTTTTTTTCTTGTTTTGCATATGTTATTGATTTTAAGCTGGTAAATGAGCATCATATGGATGAAGTGAAGTTGAACTGTTTACAGGCACAAAAATAACCTTTCAATAAGAAAAGATGCATGGACCATACTATCAGTACTATTCTGCTGCCCCAAGCAGATGGCATTCAGCTGGTATTGATTTCTTCCTGTAGTTGTGGAGCATCACACAGCTGGGCATGCTTATTTCATTTTTGTTTTCCTTCTGAGGGTGAGGGAGAGTGATGAATCTTGTTCCCCACTTTTTTTGCAATCCTTTCCCTCCAGTAGCAACATTTTTTCAAAGAGATGTTGATAAAATTTCTGCAGTGAAACCAGTGTTATCATAATGCTCGTTATGTCAGCATTTTACAAAATTATTTCACAACATTAGAAATAGTCTAGGTGACTTATCTTACAATACGTCAAAACTGAAATTCAGATGTCATGTTTCTTTTACCACAATATCTGCTGATTGCAGATTATGAAATAAAGTTGACAGAAAGTTCATATAGATATCAGAGTTTCTATGTATTATAGATTTTTTTTTGTATGTTCAAGAGTGAAGTAACATCTATATTGAGCCCAAAGCACTTGATAGTCATTAAATTAGTAGTGAATTGTTATCACTGTTTTGTGGATAAGTGTGGCTGCACAACACATCCCCATTTTCAGCACTGTTGTAAATGACCAACTAACCTGTTTCAGTACTGTTGGTTTAAGAATAAATTTGTCTTATGAAGGATGGTAGAGGGGGAATTGACTTAACATCTCAGAACTAACTTTTCTTGTTTTAGCCTTGTGATGCGTAATGTAAAAAGAGACATGAATTCTTAATCCCTGCAAAGTCTGAGGTGATGCATTTTGGTAAGAACATTGAAAACAATATAAAGTATTGCAGATCACCACCACCGTCTCGAGAGCAAGCAGGGATGGGAATGAATGCTGACCTACCCAGCAATGCCCATCTTCTATGAACAAGTAAAACAATTACAACTCTAAAGAGAGTGCAAGAGAAGCAGGTCCAGGGTAATATGTGCATAAGTCATTAAAAGTAGCAGGATAGGTTGAGAGAGCAGCTAATAAAGCAGATGGTATCCTATGCTTTCTTAATAGGTGTAGAGTGCAAGAGCATAGCAGTTATATTAAACTTGCATAAAAGTCTAGTTCAGTTCTATTCTCAGCACTGTACTTTAGGAAGGATGTGAAGGCATCAGAGAAAGTACCAGAAGAGGTTTATGAAAATTGTTCCTGGGATGAGGAATTTCCATTATGAAGTCAGATTGGGGAAGTTAAAAATGTTTTCCTTGGGGAAGTGACAGCTGACAGAAGGATTCAAATGATTAGGAGCCTTGACAGATTAAATAGGGAAAAACAGTTCTCACTGATGAAAGAATGGAGCACAAAAGGGCACAGACTTGAAGTGATTAGTAAAAGATACTAAGATAATATGAAGAAATACTTTTTCATTCGAATTGAGAGGGTCTTTTGCACTGTAACAATTCTGAGATTTGGTTTTGTTCCTGAATAGTATCAAATCTGAGTTTTCTGCATTGCCTCACAGATATATTTACCCAAAGGTGCTACAGTAATTAAAACCCAAAAAGAGGTGCATCACACTCAAAAGATTTTTTTCTGTCCATAGATGTTGCCTGATTTGATGAGTTTCTCTAAAACTTACTATTTTTATTTCAGGTTTCCATCATCCATAAAGTTTGCTTTTATTAAATTGAAGCCTGTATGTTCTGATTTCATGCTGCCAATACTGCATCACGAGCGGTGTGCCACAGGGATCAGTGCTAGGGCCTGGAATTTTTATAACTTGTACATAAATAATTTGAAGGTATGGTCGCTGAACTTGCTAATGATTACAAGGGTAGGTAGTAAAGTAAAGCTGTGAAGAGGACATAATGTGTTTACAAAGGGATAGAGATAGGTTGTGTATGTTGGCAAAGATCTGACAAATAGAGTGTAATGTGGGAACCTGTAAAACTGTCAGTTTTTGCAGGAAGAATAAAAAGAAGCTCTTTACCTAAAAGGTATTCAGTACAGAGATTTGAAATGCTGAGGGATTTGCGTGAGTCCCAAAAGATTAGTATGCAAGTACAGCAAGTAATTAAGAAAGCTAACTGCATTTATCGCAAGGACAATTAAATACAAAAGTTAGGATGTTGGCCTTCAGATACATAGGACATTAGTGAGCTCACATTTGAAGTATTTTGTCCAGTATTGTTCTCCTTGTTTAAGTGATGTAAACGCATTGGAAGTAGTTCAGAGGCAGTGTACCAACTAACACCTGAAATAGATGAGTTGTGTTATGAGGAAAGGTTGGACAGGTGAAGCTTGTATCTGCTGAGTTTAGAAGGGTAAGAGGAAGACATAATTGAAACATTCAAGATCCTGAAGGGTCTTGACTGGGTGCCTGTGGAGAGGATGTTTCCTCTTTTAGGAGAATCTAGAACAAGGGGTCACTGTTTCAAAATAATGGATCACCCATTTAAGACAAAGACCGAAGCATGGAAACATAGAAAAAAGGAGTGGGAGTAGGCCAAAGCCCTTCGAGCCTACTTTGCCATTCGATATGATTACGGCTGATCATCCAACTCAGTACCCTAAGGTTTTGAAGTAGACCTGTGGCTCGGGTTGTGGGTGTTGAGGTTGGTTGGCTCACCAAGCTGGTTTGTTATTTTGCAGACGTTTCGTTACCATGCTTGGTAACATCCTCAGTGCAGCCTCCGATGAAGCGTCGGTGTGTTTTCCCGCCTGGTTTTTAAACTCTGGGGTCTGTTGAGATGGATTGCCTCACTTCCAGTTTTCCTTCGTAGTGGAACGTATATGGGGTCGAGTTCAATGTGTCTATTAATAGCATGCTTCGTGGAGTGCCGTGCTTCCAGGAATTCTCATGCTTGTCTCTGCCTAGCCTGTCTAAGGATCTTGGTGTTGTCCCAGTCGAAGACGTGGTTCTCCTTGTCCATGTGGATTGAGATGAGTGAGTATTGGTCGTGTCTTTTTGTAGCCAGTTGGTGTTCATGTACTCTTGTTGTTAGTTTCCTTCCTGTTTGCCCGATGTAGTGTTTCTCGCAGTTTCTGCAGGGGATTTTGTAGATGACATTGGTCCTGTCCATGGCAGGGTGTGGGTCTATAGTTCGGGTGAGCAGTTGTCGTAGGGTTGACGTGGGCTTGTGTGCCACTCTGATGCCCAGCGCTCGTAGGAGTCTTGTGGTGAGTTCCGATGTGTTCCTGATGTAGGGTAGTGTGATGAGTGTGTCAGGGCGTGTAGAATCTTTCTGATGCTGCTCTTGTAGGCATCTTCTGACCCAGTTCTTTGGATATCCATTATCCTTGAGCACTTGGAAGAGGTATTTTTCTTCCTCTTGGCATAGTTCCGTGTTGCTGCAGTATGTTGTTTCATCGGAGGCTGCACTGAGGATGTTACCAAGCATGGTAAAAAAAACATCTGCAACACAACAAACCAACCTCAAAACTCAGTACCCTGTTCCCACTTTCTCCCCATACCCTCAGATCCCTTTAGCCCGAAAAACTATATTTAACCCCTTCTTGAAAACATTCCGTGTTTAATCTTGAACTGCTTTCTGTGCCAGAGAATCCCACAGGTTCAATACCCACTGGGTGATGAAGTTTCTCCTCATCTCAGTCTTAAATGGCCTGCCCCGTATGCTTAAAATGTGACCCTGGTTCTGGACTCTCTGTTCATGAGAAACATCCTGTCTTTGCCCCTGTCTAGTTCAGTCAGAATTTTACAGGTTTCTATCAGATCCTTCTCATTCTTCTAAATTCCACTGAATATAATCCAAACTAATCCAACCTCACTTTATACGTCAGTCCGCCCATTCCGGGAATAAATCTGGTAAGGAGAGGTTGTATTTCTCACAAAAGATTGGAGAGGCTTTGGAGCTCTATTCCTGAAAAGTTGGTGGAAACAGAGTCCTTGAGTATTTTTAAAGGTAGAATTATACATATTCTTGAGAAGCAAGGAGGTGAAAGGTTATGAGGTCCAATCAGCACATCTGGCTATGGAGGGATGTTCTCATGAGTAGAGGTTGAGTAGGGTGGGCATATACTCATTAGAGTTTAGAAGAATGAGAGTTGACCTTATTGAAACACACGTGATTCCTTGGGAACTGGACAGGATATACGTGGAAAGGTTGATTTTCCTTAGGACAGTCTAGGACCAGAGGGCATAATCTCGAAATAAGAGGTTACCTATATAAGACAGATGAAGAGGAATTTCTTTGCTGAGGGTTGTGAATCTATGGAATTCTTTACCACAAAGGACTGTAGAGCCTGGGTCGTGAACTATATTCAAGGCTGAGATAGACATACAGAATTTTAATCAGTAAGGAAATCAAGGGCCATGGATTAATGGCAGGATAGTTGAGGTGAAGATTATCAGATCAGCCAGGACAACATTGAATGGTGGAGCAGACTCAATGGGCTGAATGGCCTACTTCTGCTGCTTTGTCTTGCGGTCTTCTGGATAGCAGGAATGCGAGCAATCAAATCAGCCATGATCTTATTGAATAGCAGAGCAGACTTGAGGGGCCAAAAAGTCAACTCTTGCTTCTAATTAGTATGTTCATATCAAAATATTCTAACTCTCACTCGAGAATGTGCTGTGTTTAGTACAGTGATGCTCTCTTCTACCTCACTCTCTTAGTGAGATGGCTCACTGAAAGCAGAACACATACAACAGCCACAGTCCTCTCGGATAGGCCTGATCCAGAGCCTGTTGTTTCTGCAACAAAGGACAGGAATCCAGGAAATAATCCAAAGATTATCTTTCCAATCAAACCTCCACTAATCCCTTTGCCTAAATTAGGTTTCCACAATACAAAATTTAAAAATAATTAATATCTGACTGCCTAATCTCTAATTTCATCTGATTTTTCCATTTATCTTTAATAACAAGGGTAGATCATTTCAACTATTGAGCATGTAAAGATCATGGCTAATCTGTGACCTAACTTTACATACCCACTTTCATATCATATTCCTTAATACCTTTTGTAAACAAATAAATTATTGATATCAGATTTAGAGTTAACAGTTTATCTCGTATCAGTTGCTGTTTCTGCAAGACCATTGAAATGTTGCTGAATTTCATTCTTGAAAGATCGAGCTCTAATTTTTAGATTATGCACTGTAGTTCTAGAATCCTGCACAACCGAAATTGTGCGTGCTTTTGTGGAGTTGAGGCTGAGATGAGATTGGCCATGATCATATTAAATGGCAGAACAGGCTCAAGGGGCTGAATGGCCTACTCCTGCTCCTAGCTCTTTATGTTCTCATTATTTATAGAGAAGATCTATTTCATATCTGTTACCTTTAATACCTTGAAAGCTTTATTCAAATCATCCTTTAAACCTAAATTCCAGCATTTGCCCGAGTTTATATAATGTCTCCACAATTTTATGGTAGAGGCTGCTGAACTGTAGCCCAAATATTAGGCTGGAATGAAGCGAACATCAAGTGCAGACCCTGAATAATTCTGATATAGACTTAATTCTCCTCGGATGTCCATACTATCTAGCCTAGTCTATCTACGGCTATTGGATATTCATGTATCTTGGGCAAAGCAAGAGTGTGAAAAGCTTTTACCTTTGGTAAGGGCCCAACCTTCTATGCCCAATTCCATGCCAATTCTGTTGGATACTTGTGCTACCATTCCAACTAATCTGCAGCTGCATGAACCTGTTGTCTTCCGTGACATCATGGATGTTGTTGGATGAGTAGGTCAAGAGCAGTAGAGTGCTAAATCTACAGCTGCTTCTTCAGAGGCTGCTACAGGCAGGTCCCACAAGGGTTGAATCTGGACATTTGAGAAGATTCTGCATGGACACAAAATAGATTGATTATAAATAACTTTGAATGGTCTTATTGACATAGATTTGGCAAACATTTCATGTGTTTCCAATGATCTTGGAAGTATGTGTATATCCTTCAAATAGAATGTTCGATAGTAGTATTGTGGAAGCAGCCTTGAAATACAACCTGTTGCTAGAATTTGACACCTTTTTCCTCAGTCTCCTGCATTTTTAGCACTTAGTGCAATTTGAGTGACTTTTAGTACTTCAAAAAGGAGTACTGTTCTCCCATTGCTAGGCCAGTATCTTCTATTGCTGGCTGCTTTCTCCCATAAGAAATCAAATGACAGTGACAGTTATTGTATGTTCAGAATGGTATTGAAAAGGCACATGCCAGAAAGCAGAATCAGCAGGGAGCTGGGTCAGACAATCGGTAAGAGCAAAATGTGATTCGTACAGATGAAGAGACATGTTACACTTTGGAAATATCATCCCTCAGCATAATTGTGATGCAGAATGAGTGGTAATGAAAGAAGGAGTCAAGACAGAGGCTCTCAGCACATGAGTAGAATGAGATAGATGATGATGATGTGGATGAATACCCAGTCAGTGTCCTATCTTGCCTCTGCTGATGAGGTGAGCAGAATGGTCACCCTGGATCCATGCCCAGTGGGTGGTGCAGAGTTCACCACTTCTGTTATTGGGTACCACGTGTTCTGTCCACGCTTTTATGGAGAATTTTTTGTCTGCTGGGCAGCACGGCTGAGTGTGTGACCTCTCCACAGACTACAGCAGTGATGTAGTGGCAACGTCTTTGGACTAGTAATCGAGAGCCTCAGGCTGGAGACCTTGGTTGGAATCCCACTCTAGCAGATGCGAAATTTAAGCTTAAAAATATTATGTAAAAAATTAAATTAAACAGCGTCTTTAATTAACCGCTAGCCCAATGACTGCCATAAAACCATTGTTAATTGTCATTCTTTTTAAAATACCACCCGGTTCACTAATATCCTTTTAAGGAATAGAATGTGCCATTCTTACCTGGTCTGACCTACATGTGACTCCACACCCACTTACACGTAACTGCCCTCTGGGCAATTGGAGTTGAGCAATAAATGTTGGCATAGCCTGTGATACCCACATCCCATAACTAAATCGTAAAAATAATTAGGGTAAACTGCTGCTGTTCATTGAGTGCAAACTCATCCTCATGCTGATGAAAAATGCTGCCTGAGAAGCTTACAACAAGAATTAAACAATTGAAGTCATCAGGGGCATTAAATTCCACTAATATAATAAGAGTTGCATCATACCTTTGATTTGTAAAATATTTTATATACCATCAAGAAACGTCATTCTATTCATTTGTAAGCGTTCCATGATGAGCAATGTTCTAATACACTTCCTTGCTCTTGCTTGCATCATGCTCCTTTAATCAATGTTTAAAACTTGAGGATTATCTAAATTTCCTAATGCCATGGTGGTCTGCCCTTTCTCTATTCTAATTAGCACTTGCAAGGAATCTGGGTTATACCCATTGTTCCTGGCTAGTGTACTAATCACACCTTGCCCCTGAACAGAGCACATCCAGCAAAATTGGTTCAGTCAACCAAAATATTGGATCTTCAAAATCGTTGAAATATCAGCCTAGATTATGCGCTCAAGGGTGCGTTATATTTATTGTATTTGTATAATTTGGAAGTTTTAAGTTCCTTTTGTACTTTTGAATTCCAATAAAGACTACAGGCTGGAGTTTTGTAACCAAGGTGAATAGCTCAAGTCAGGAAACTTATGGTGAAGGGTCCCTTGACCAGAAATGTTAACTCTGATTCCTCTCCACAGACGCTGCCAGACCTGCTGAGCTTTTCTGTTTTTGTAACTTCTTGACTTGCCAGACCCACCTCGGTTCATTGGACCACAGTAAACCTATTTTGGTCAAGGAGGAAAGCAATGAATAAAGTCTAGCCCATCAACCCCGCAGGCAGATCCTTGGGGTTTCCAAGGTCAGTAGTTTAGAAAGCCAGCCTTGGTTCTCTGAGATTTTCTCCCAGTTATTTTAGAAGCTGTCAGGCCTGATAGCCCTCACGCTTCCTCACCGCTTCCTATGTACTTGGGTGAAATTTCATGCCACTCACCTCCATATCCATGTCAGCCCATAACTACATGCCACTTTATACTGCTCATGGCACCTCCTTAGCCACCTGCCCAGTACCCATCACGGGAAGACTTGGAGCCAGGATGAATGCAAAAAATAAACATCAAGCAAACTAATACAGCTCTCACTCATGCAACTTAATAGTGAAAACTTCTTACTCATGAAACTCATTCAAAACATTTAAGTCTTAAGTGGTTAATTCTTACAAAAGCAAATGTCTTATCAGACCCCACGTTAACAACAGCTAATCCTTCAATAGCATCTTTAAACTGTCAATCAAACTGTAGCATCAGCGCCTTCTGGGCAAATCATAGGCTTTGAAACTCAGTCAGGCATTTCTAAGGACATAACTGTCGCATTTCGATCTGGAGAACTTTTTTTTATGTTTGAAACTTCGTACTTCAAAAATGTTTTATGTGAGAAGAAAGATGTGCATGAAGAAGGAGAAATTGTTTCACATACAGAGCTTGTGGAGAGGCCTACACATGGATGGCTCTGGAGAGAATTTTTTTTTATCCAGAGATTGAAAACTGACAGTTGGGAGGACTTGAGAAGGAGGCTTTTCTCGATTTGTTTCAGCTAAATGCTTGATTTTTGTTTCAAGATTTATATGTTTAATTTTTTTGTCTATTGCATGATTAATATTAAAATCTGTGTATAAGGAAGGGTAGTTTATTTTTGTATGTAAGAGCTGCTTCTTTTTGGGCTTAATACCACCTGAGGGCATTGAAGAAATGTAGAGTGTGATGACCAGTAGATTTAGAGAAGTGGTTACCCAACAGAATCAGTCAGATAGATGGGTGACTGTCTGGGAAGGTAAGAAGGTAGTTCAGAAGTCTCCTGTGGCTATTCCTCTCTCAAGCAGATATTCTGTTTTGGGTACTGTTGAAGGGGATAGTCTCTTAAAGGAATGTAGAGGTGGCAGACCGACCTTCGGCACCAAAAATGAATCATTTCTTAAGTGGGGTTTGTCAAGATATAAAAGAATTGAATTAAAGATTTATTGTCACATGTATTCAATGTAAAAATACAGTGAAAAGTGTGTACCTGCACTGTACATACACGGTGCCATTCACATTAACTTAGAATAAGGTAAGAAAAGAAAGATAACTCAAGAGAAAACTGAAAGAACTGCGGATGCTGTAAATCAAGAACAAAAACAAAGTTGCTGGAAAAGTTCAGCAGGTCTGGCAGCATCTGTGAAGAAAAAAACAGAGTTAACGTTTCGGGTCCGGTGACCCTTCCTCA
>NC_063334.1:66489148-66516900 GCF_021869965.1 Rhincodon typus
CCCTATTTATTTCAAAACCCCCTTCCCCTCCCCCTTTTCTGATGAAGGGTCTAGGCCCGAAACGTCAGCCTCTCTGCTCCTATGATGCTGCTTGGCCTGCTGTGTTCATCCAGCCCTGCACCTTGTTGACTTAGTATGTATGTGGTGTCTCCATTTTTTACAGAAGATAAATACACTTCATTAATAGTGACTGAATATAATGATTTGAATTAAACATTAAGTCACTTGTAAATAATTTATGTATTTAAAAAATAAAATGTAATTAAAAGGTCCCAAACCTCTGAGTGGGTGGTAGTACTTAGTAATGGATCTGTTCATTCCCAAACTAAAGATGAGTGGAACATTTGTGAACAGCACCCTTTGTCCTGCTGCTTAGATGACTAGCCTATCTTTAGCTTAGTGGAATAGTATCGACTTATACATGTATCCATTGTTGCTGAAAAAAAAGTTTTAGGCAATAATTATACAGAATATAATAAGTGGTCAGTCAGAAAAGTAAACAGTTAGTTACCATTCCAGATATGACCTTGCCAAACACCACATGCTTTCCATCTAGCCACTTTGGTTTTGTCAATGAAATAAAAAACTGGGAGCCATTAGTATCTGGTCCTGAATTAGCCATGCTGACCCATCCAATTCCATAGTGTTTCAGCTTGAAGTTTTCATCAGGAAAAGTATCTCCATAGATGCTTTTTCCTAGAATATCAAAGACCAGTGTATAGTGCATTAATGGACATTAATCTGACACTACAGTAGATATTTACAGCATATTAACTGTAAAGAAGTATCTATCTAATGGTGTCTAGTTTGTGCTCTAACCAGAAGTTCTATATTCTTAGAATGTCACCATATAACACAAACAAAATAGTATATGCAGCAACTGGAATGGATGAGAAAGGTTAAAATAGTAGTGTATTAAACATGTATTTTTTCTGTTTTTATACTAAGTATTTTACTGCAAATTAAAAATAATCATGAGTCCAACATCTGCTTCTCTGGTAAAGTAAAACCAATTTCTAATGTAAAATATAACTGAACATTTAATGATTTTTGTTTCAAAAGTGAAGAAAAGTACTAACAGTTATTTTTTATTCACTAATAGGACATTGGTATCACTGGCTGGCCAGCAAATATCCCCTTGTTGCTATTGAGGTTGTGGTAAGGTGCCTTCTTGAACTGCTGCAGTTCACCTGCTGTAACGAGGGAATTCTAGGATTTTGACCCAGTAACAGTGAATATTTCCAAGTCAGAATAGTGAGTGGCTTGGGCTGGAACATGTAGGTCATGGTGTTCCCATGTATCTGCTGCCCTTGTCCTTCTAGATGGAAATGGTCAAGGGTTTGTCTAAGGATCTTTGGTGTATTTCTGCAGTGTACCTTGTAGATGGTACACACTGCTACTACTGAGTGTCAGTGGTGGAGGAAGTGGATGCTTTTGGATGTGATGCTAATCAAGCGGGTTGCTTTGTCCTGGATGGTGTCAAGCATCTTGAGTTTTGTTGGTGCTGCACCCATCCAGGCAAGTGAGGAGTAATCTATCACACTTCTGACTTGTGCCTTGTAGATGGTGGACAGGAACAAAAACAGAAGTTGCTGGAAAAGCTCAGCAGGTCTGGCAGCATCTGTGAAGAAAAAAATCAGTGTTCACGTTTCTGGTGCGTTGACACTTCCTCAGAACTGATGGTAGCTAGGAAAACGCCAATTTATATGCAGAAGATAGGGAGGGTGATGGGGTAGGGAGTAAACAATATGATAAAAGGATGGAGCCCAAAGAGAGAGAAGAGCAGTTGGATAGACAAAGGAGTTGATAACGATCTGGATAGGAGTGTGAATAGCTGTTAATGGGGACTGTTAGTGACTAACAATAGGTAGTGTGTAATGGCAGGTTATGTGATAACAAGACCTGGTGTGTTGGGTAGGGGGCTAGGACATGGGAGAGTTTAGGCCCTAAAATTATTTAACTCAATATTGCAGCCCTCTGGACTCAACATCGTTATCAACTTCTTTGTCTATCCAACTGCTCTTCTGTCTCTTGGGTTCGATCCTTTAACCTATCATTTACTCCCTACCTCATCGCCCTCCCTATCTTCTGCATATAAACCGACAGTTTCCTAGCTACCAACAGTTTTGAGGAAGGGTCACCGGACCCGAAACATTAACTCTTTCTCCTTCACAGATACTGCCAGGCCTGCTGAGCTTTTCCAGTAACTTCTGTTTTTGTTCCTGATTTACAGCATCTGCAGTTCTTTTGGTTTTTATTTGGATGGTGGACGGGCTTTGATGAGTCAAGAAGGGAGTTACTTGCTGCAGTATTCCTAGCATCTGACCTGCACTTTCAGCCACTGTGTTTATGTGGTAAGTCCAGTTGAGATTCTGGTCAATGATAACCCCAAAGATGTTGATGGTGTGGGATTCAGTGATGGTAACCCCATTGAATGTCAATGGGGCAGTGGTTAGATTGTCTTTTATTTGAGATGGTCATTGCCTCACATTTATGTGACATGAATGTTACTTGTGTATTCTATAATGAAATTCAAAGGTAATTACCTCCTTTTCCACTTATTGAAGTAATATCTCCACCTTGTATCAAGAAATCCTTGATCACACGATGAAATGTGCTGCCTTTGTAACCAAACCCTCTCTGAAAGCCATTTAATAAAATATTACAGAACATTTTAATCAGTTAACTTGAGTTCAGATTGGGTAATGAAATGAAAAGCTTGATCAATGTATAAATGTTATACATCAATGAAAATAATGACCATACATCTTGTAAAGCACTACTTTATGTATTTTATCTTTAGGAATAAAGAACTTAATATAATCAGTCAGTTATTGATTGTGGGAAGTAGAATACAGTAGTCTGCATACAAAATTACAAATGAGATTTTACTCTGGTGGAATGTAATACATAACATAAGACCAGAAAAAGCAAACTGAAAATGTCACTTGAAGAAAAACTGTATCATGATTTACTACAAGATGCCAGCGGTTCCATCAGCACTCTCAAATACATGTTAAAGATCTCCTGGCATAATTCCAAGATAATTGGAGTTGCTCTTTCAGAGCTTGGGCCAATATTTTTACCTCAGCCAATGTCAATCAGAATAGATTATCTAGTGGTTTGTCTCAACACTATTAGCAAGAGCATGCTACATGCAAACTGTTCCCCTAAATCACAAGTATGTGAAATACTTCAGCGATTGAGGAGCACGGTGGCTTGGGTGAAGAGTAAGGGCTATGTATTATCAATGATCTCAATGTCTATGAGATTCTTTATAAATATGACAGTTTTTTTTAACAGGTATTATTGGCAACTGCTAACACTACATCATTTCTGCAATGTACTTTATTTTTATTACAGTGAAATTTTGTGAAGGTTGGAATTATTCACCAAACACTTGCATGGTTAGATCTACTAGCTATGATGTGACTGCAAGAAAGTAAATTGAACTGAAATTTATAAATACAGACAATAGCTCGATATTCAATACAAGAAATATAAATAAGGAGCTCAATTCATAAGTGAAAGTTGGGAAGGCAGGGGGGAATTGAGTATGCAATTTTTCCAGTTTAGTTCAGTTTAAATGTATTTTAGTGTACAATTCTTTAGATTTGAATAGTTGCTAAACTTTCCTAAGAAATCCTTCTGTAATCATTTATAATTACTTACACTGGAAGAGAAAATAAAAATAGCCCTAAGATGCCACGATGAATATAGTGTGTATAATTCCTTTTCATCAATTTTTCTTCATCTTTACATATTTAATGCCTGTTTTAAATGTTCACAAACATTTTCAAATACAGAACCAACAATGGCAGCCTGCACTGATCTAAAAGTCTCATCAAAATTTGAGTGAGGGCTTTGGTTTCTGGCATATACACTAGGGCCTGAATAAATATACTAGGGATCCAAGCATAACAATTACTTGGCAGTTAATCTGAATCTAATCGTACAGGTTAAACAGTTAAAGGGGCTATTTTATTGTGCATGCTTGAAAATGAGTCCAGATACATTTCTCCATTGAGTTTCCAGTTTTGCCTGTAACAGGGAGGATCTTAACCAAGGAGAGAAAAGAATAAATCAGGGAATCTACCTAGCACATGAATACACATCATTTAGCAAAAAATTTCCAAGCATCATTTGTAACAAACAGAGAAAAGGAATTTTGTCATTCTGGGAGCGAATTGATGGGAAAAGATTAAAAAGGGAGGACATTAAGCTGGTATAAAGTCAGACTGATAAGATAAAAATTTATTTCCTGTTTCCTCATCAGTTTCAGCTATGTCATAAATGAAAAGCAAAGAAACAGCTTGAAATGTCATCACAGAAAGAAAGGAAGGAACAAGAGGAGGGCCAAACGTTCCTTTGATACTGCTTTCTTCTCTCATGCTTTGGTAGAAACATGGGAGTAGCCTCTTGTTACATGTTTATATGGAATTAAATGTTCTATGAGATGTACGTGATAATGTGGTACATTCAAATAATGAAAAAGAAAATTACAGAATAACACCATTTATCAATACACCTTCCATGGCCATTAGGTCTGGGAGTGGCACTCTAATTTGGAACTTCTGGCTCAGAGGCAGGCTCCCTACTCATTGTATCACAAGACCTCCACACAGTGATACTACAGTCTCAGCAGTATTAAAACTGTTTCAAATTCATGGAAATATAGCATGGAATATAAAGTTCAATGCATTTCAGCATTTAAAAATCATTACAATGCATACAACATTATCAATATTTGGACAAAATAGGGATGTGGATTATCAGGGCTGACTCAGAAAATTGTGCGCATTGAATAGGAATGGTAATGAATATTTAATAAAATTAATTGGTTTCTAATTTATGTTATAACTAGTTAGTTGTTCATAATTTCACATAACAGTCAGTATCTTACCTCACCAGTTGCTAAGGTGATAAAGTTGTCCACAGTCAATGGAACAATTTTACCAAATAAACCAATAACGATCCTTCCAACATCTTTACCGCCAACTTGAATATCGAAGAATACCTAAAGTTGTATTAACCTTCATTAGAATTGTACATTTATAAACTAATATGATGAATTTATCTGGGATTACAATATTTGCATCTACCTGAAAAATCCTTCAAAAATACAGGACAGGCAAATACACCTGCTAATTTGAAATTATGCTTACTCAAATTACACATTTGTATGAAATAAACAATTTTAACAAATGAGCACCTGCTTTTGCACAATTAACAAATAATGCATTTTTGCATTTAGAGAAATCAAATGCATTAACAGGGATTTTTAATTTTTTTAAACCACTTTATACGTACAATTTATAAAGCTGTAAACAAATTTTATATGACAGCACTAAAATTGATGATTTGTGATTGTGCCTTCCTACCACAGTGGTAAAGCAAGTTGGGAAGTACACATGCTAAACGTCAATGATCCTACCTAGCAATAAAGGCCAATATCAGTGTGTTTGATTCTTGATTGCCCTCTGAAATTGACTACCTTTGATTAACCTAGGCATCAGAAACAACAAATGCATATTCAACCCATGTGACCCTTGAAATCCTTCTTACTAACATCAGGGGAATTGTGACAAAATTGGGAGAGCTGATCCATAGACTAGCCAAACAACAGCAATAACACACTTTACTGGGTTGAATTTCATTAGCCACTGCCCTGTCCAGCAATTTACAGATATCCTTCTCACAATTTATCACCTGACCAATTTCCGTATCATCCGCAAATTTTTTGATCATACCTTACGTTTAAATCCAAATCATTTACATGCACCACAAGTAGGAAGGGCTCCAGGCCTCAAGTTCTGTGGACTGCTAGTCAAAACAGACTTCCAGTCACACAAACATCCCTCTACCATCACCGTCTGCTTTCTGTCTTTTATGCAGTTCTTGATCCAATATGCCACTTTGTCTAGGATCTCATGGACTCTTACTTTTGTGACTTCATATTTTTAAAAGCCTTGTCAAAGCTTAATGACAACTGCATCAAATGATTACCATCATCAACATCCCTAACTAGCTGTTCAAAAAAAAAAGAATCAAATTTGTCAAACGTGACCTTCCCTTAACAAATCCATGCTAACTATCCCTGATTAAGCCATGCTTCTCTAAGTGCAGATGTATTCTTTCCCTCAGAATTCTTTCTAATAACGTATTCAGCCCCAACCAAACCTAATCTCAGTTTATGCAAACAACTATGAATAGTTGCCATTACATGCTTTGGCCATTATGTAACCTATCATTGCATATTTTTTGTTTGTTTCCAAACCAATATGCCATCTTGTTTTTCTGCTTCCAATTACATTGTGTAATGTATTTACATATAAATAACTTAAAAGGTTTATTTTCCTTACTATTGTCTTTTAAACCTCTGGCTGTTCTCTCCATCACCTATCTGGTCTCTCTCTCTCTCTCTCTCTACCTGAATGAATTTTTCAACCCCACGTTCTAGTCCCTAAACTGCAAATAACATTTCTAATATAAGTCACACCTCTTCATAAGATTAAAACCAAACTCTTAAAATGTTGATGATAACAAGGTGTAGAGCTGGATGAAAACAGCAGGCCAAGCAGCATCAGAGGAGCAGGAAAGCTGACGTTTCGGGCCGAGACTCTTCTTCAGAAATGGGGGAGGGGAAAGGGATACTGAAATAAATAGGGAGAGAGGGGGAGGCGGATAGAAGATGGATAAAGGAGAAGATCGGTGGAGAGGAGACAGACAGGTCAAAGAGGCAGGGGTGGAGCCAGTAAAGGTGAGTGTAGGTGGGGAGTTAGAGAGGGGATAGGTCAAGGGTATGCGATGAGGCTAGTAGGTAGGAGATGGGGGTGGGGCTTGAGGTGGGAGGAGGGGATAGGTGGGAGGAAGAACAGGTTAGGTAGGTGGGGACAAGCTGGGTTGGTTTTGGGATGTGGTTGGGGGAGGGGAGATTTTGACGCTTGTGAAGTGCACATTGATACCATCGGGCTGCAGGGTTCCCAAGGAGACCTGCATCTCCTACAATCTCCTAAAATGTTATTTTTCACACCCAGCTCAAGTCCCTCCACACCTGCATTCCCCATGCAGATGGCCTAAAGGCCCTCCGCTTCTTCCTGTCCCGCAGGCCTGACCAGTCCCCCTCCACTGACACCCTCATACGCTTAGCCGAACTCGTCCTCACCCTCAACAACTTTTCTTTCAATTCCTCCCACTTGCTGCAGACAAAGGGGATGGCCATGGGTACCTGCATGGGCCCAAGCTACGCCTGCCTCTTTGTAAGTTACGTGGAACAATCCCTCTTCCGTACCTATACTGGCCCTAAACCCCACCTCTTCCTCCGTTACATTGATGACTGTATCGGCGCCGCCTCGTGCTCCCACGACGAGCTCGAACAGTTCATCCACTTCACCAACACCTTCCACCCCAACCTTAAGTTTACCTGGACCATCTCTAATACCTCTCTCCCCTTCCTGGACCTCTCTGTCTCCATATCGGGCAACCACCTAGAAACTGATATTCATTTCAAGCCCACCGACTCCCACAGCTACCTAGAATACTCCTCCTCCCATCCACCTTCCTGCAAAAATGCTATCCCCTATTCCCAATTCCTTCGCCTCCGCCGCATCTGCTCCCAGAATGAGGCATTCCACTCCCGTACATCTCAGTTGTCCTCGTTTTTCAACATCCCCCCCCTCAGTGGTCAAGAACGCCCTCAACCGTGTCTCCCACATCTCCCGCAACTCATGCCTCACACCCCGTCCACGCAATAGGAACCAAAAAAGAATCCCCCTCGTCCTCGTGTACCACCCCACCAACCTCCGGATCCAACGCATCATCCTCCGACACTTCCGCCATCTGCAATCCGACCCCACCACCAAAGACATCTTTCCCTCCCCACCCTTATCTGCTTTCCGGAGGGACCACTCTCTCCGTGACTCCCTTGTCCGCTCCACACTCCCCTCCAGCCCCACCACACCCGGCACTTTTCCCTGCAACCGCAGGAAGTGCTACACCTGCCCCCATACCTCCTCCCTCACCCCCATCCCAGGCCCCAAGAAGACTTTCCACATCAAGCAGATGTTCACCTGCACATCTGCCAATGTGGTACACTGCATCCGCTGTACCCGGTGTGGCTTCCTCTACATCGGGGAAACCAAGCGGAGGCTCGGGGACCGCTTTGCAGAACACCTACGCTTGGTTTGCAATAAACAACTGCATCTCCCAGTCGCGAACCATTTCAACTCCCCCTCCCATTCCTCAGACGACATGTCCATCCTGGGTCTCCTGCAGTGCCACAACGGTGCCACCCGAAGGTTGCAGGAACAGCAACTCATATTCCGCTTGGGAACCCTGCAGCCCAATGGTATCAATGTGGATTTCACAAGCTTCAAAATCTCCCCTCCCCCTACCGCATCCCAAAACCAGTCCAGCTCGTCCCCGCCTCCCTAACCTGTTCTTCCTCCCACCTATCCCCTCCTCCCACCTCAAGCCGCACCCCCATCTCCTACCAACTAACCTCATCCCGCCCCTTTGACCTGTCCGTCCTCCCTGGACTGATCTATCCCCTCCCTAACTCCCCACCTACACTCACCTTTACTGGCTCCATCCCCGCCTCTTCGACCTGTTTGTTTCCTCTCCACCTATCCTCTCCTCTATCCATCTTCTATCCGCCTCCCACTCTCTCCCAATTTATTTCAGAACCCCCTTCCCCTCCCCCTTTTCTGATGAAGGGTCTAGGCCCGAAACGTCAGCCTCTCTGCTCCTATGATGCTGCTTGGCCTGCTGCGTTCATCCAGCCCTGCACCTTGTTGTCTCAGATTCTCCAGCATCTGCAGTTCCTACTATCTGATTCAATTTTAACCTCCTCCCACATTACAGTTTCCTCAAAGGCTGGTGCCTTGTTTTGCTTGAATTAGTTACTTGGTTTTCTGTGAAAGGACACACAGTTCTCCACTGCGACCGCTCCAATCTGTGGCTTTGACATTTCCAGACTTGACTATTAAGACGCTGGCCTCCCGTCCTCAAAGTTCTGGAAACTTCAGATCATCCTAAATTGCCTTTATTCTATTCTCTACAATATCCCATTCACCCATCACTTTCCTTTTTTTAATTGATCTATTAGATTTAATTTCCCAAACACCTTTAAGTGTAAATTTCCAGTGCCTCGGAAAGGGTTTGCAAATTGTTTTGCAAAGTGACTCATTTTAACACTTGAAAATTAACATGTCTCTGGATGTCCAATCCTTATAATTATCTCCGCTTACCTCGACTGTATTATCTCCCACCAAGAACTCCCCACCTATGTCTGGGACACCACCCACGCCCTTCACCTCCTCCAAAACTTCCAATTCCCTGGCCCCCAACACCTCACCTTCACTATGGACGTCCAGTTCCTGCATACTTGCAGATGGCCTAAAAGCCCTCCGCTTCTTCCTCTCCCGCAGGCCCAACCTGTCCCCCTCGACCTCCATCTGCTTAACTGAACTCGTCCTTACTCTTAACAACTTCTCCCTCAACTCCTCCCACTTCCTACAGACTAAGGGGGTGGCCATGGGAACCCGCATGGGCGCAAGCTATGCCTGCCTCTTCGTAGGATATGTGAAACAGTCCCTCTTCCGCTGCTACACTGGCACTAACCCCCACCTCTTCCTCCGCTACATCGATGACTGTATCGGCGCCGCCTCAGGCTGCCAAGAGGAGCTTGAACAGTTCATCAACTTTACTAAAACCTTTCACCCCAACCTTAAGTTTACCTGGACCATCTCTGATACCTCTCTCTCCTTCGTGCACCTCTCTGTCTCCATCTCTGGTGACCACTTCGAAACTGATATCTATTTCAAGCCTACCGACTCCCACAGCTACCTAGACTACACCTCCTCTCACCCACCTTCCTGCAGGAATGCCAACCCCTACTCCCAACTCCTCCGCCTCCACCACATCTGCTCCCAAGATGAGGCATTCCTCTCCCGAACATCCCAGATGTCCTTGTATTTCCAGGACCGCAACTTCCCCCTTCAGTGGTCGAAAACGCTCTCGACCACGTCTCTCGCATTTGCCGCACCTCAGCCCTCACACCCCCTCCCCGCAACAAAAACAAAGACAGAATCCCCTTGTCCTCACGTATCACCCCATTAACCTCCGGATTCAACGCATCATTCTCTGCCACTTCCGCCACCTACAATCCAACCCCACTACCAAGGATATATTTCCCTCCCCACCCTATCTGCCTTCCGGAGGGACCACTCTCTCCATGACTCCCTTGTCTACTCCACACTCCCCACTAGCCCCACCACACCCAGTTCCCAAGTGCAGTCTCCTTGGCAAGGCCTGTATTGCAGTCAACTTGCCAATCAAGTGTTATTTATTTATGCAGTACAAATTGTTGCATCCTTCAAAATTTGGAATTCTTGCATCTGTCCTGATGAATGTAATTCTAAAGCTTTGACACCATGTCACTTTTCACAGTATTGTTCATGTAAGTTTTATTTTGCAAACTCCACTTGAATATATTGACGCCTGTAGGAAAGCTATTTACTTGAAGTTGTCCACTTCAATAACCCCCAGTTATTACCTACCCACACAAGAACTGACACCTCCTCAAACTCCATTTAATTTTTGCAGATTAATTCCTATCTAGACCAAGGAATAATGAGCCCCCTGCAAATGACCTTTGTAAATGGTATTGGAGAAGAAAAGCAGGCCCCCAGTGCTTAAGTCAGATCCAGTGGAAGCATTCAACTAGAGAAAGATGGAGATAGCAAGAGAAAAATCAATAGCTCATGACAAATTTGTTCGCTGTATTGTTGGCACCTGGTGGGAATCTGCTTACTGACTTGGGGAGAGAGAAAGAGAAGCTAAAGATAGAACAAGGCAAGAGCTAGGATGGACTTCGCCCAAATCTCAGTGCAGGGTGTGGTCTTGAAGGGGGAATTACTGAGATTTCTGAACATTCTGGATCAACTGAAGATGATGGCCACTTAAGTCAATGGAATCGGTAATAAACATAGGACGTTTCTGGTATGGGCCAAAGACCATGGCTGTTGTTCAGCTGTGGAAAAATTTTGGCTCAACGAGTACTGCACGTCAGATCAGCAGCAGTGGAGGAATTGAGAGAGGTGTTTGTTTGAAATAGCTGGGTGTCTCTTGTGTACATGAGGAAACGGATGCCATGTCTCAGTAAGGTCACCAAGAGGTAGCACATGGACGAGAATTAGCAAAAGGAGACATTTGTCAGGGCTTGGGAGAGAGTCCAGCTTATGTTCTTCTCTATCTAAGCTGGATATGTAGGAGTGGCACTCGATGACAGCATATCCAATTTACTGGATGAGGAAGGAGAGGGTGTTATTCTCGGCAATTGTAAAGTAATTTTATGTCTAGTTCTTTAAGTCTAGGATTACAAAACTGACTATGAGTCTCGATAGTTTCTAAACATAATTCATTGATTGAATTTTATTATTTATTAATGAGATGGATATAGTTCTTGGAGCTAAACAGATCAAAGGGTAGGGGGCTAAAGAGGGAACAGGGTACAGAGTATGATGATCAGCCATGATCATATTAATAGAACAGGCTCAAGGGGATGAATAGTCTACCCTATTCCTATTTTCTATGATTCCTAGACTATGTGACTTGTAGTATCGTGGCTGTAAGTTATCTTTACTTACAATTACACTACATGGGATCAATCCATAGTGCATGTAGTCAGTTGGTTAATCAAGCTGATACTTCTGTTTTCCCTTTGTTCCTTTTCCTCGTTGGTAAGGGATGGCAATGAGCATTCTTGTGCTCCTGGCTTTTTACTTTCAGTTGGTTGTGCTGGGAAGTCCTTTGTAATCAAGACGGTGCTAGTTAGGGAAGCACACATTGGCTATCAGGGGATTGGACCATGCTCCGTCTTGGAGGTCAAGTGCATACAGTCTGTGCATCACATGTTCTGCGTGGGGCTCAAGCGGATGCCTTGTTTCTGACAGTCCTCAGAGCGTAACAGATCTCAAGAGTTTCTTGCTCCGTGAGCTGCGGACACCTGTCAATGATGTTCTACTTCGAGTATCCACCAAGGGTGATAGCTCTGAGCTGGTGGAGGATGCACACAAAAGCATTGCAGGTGCATCCTCTGACAGTTCACAAGCTTCCTCCTCAGAGGTGAAGATGTGGCTGAGGGGCTCAACCTATGGCCTTAACCTCACAGAGATTCCCTCGGTACCAGTTTTGCATGTATAAGAGGAGAAGGACCGACTGGGAGAAAATGGATAAAAGCTTATGCAGAACAAGAATGAGTTAGCACTGGTGGTAATCGGAGAACAGTACAGAACACTGGAGCTTATTCATCATCACCGGAGCAGTCCTTGTTTAATCCGCCCAACTCAATCTTCTCCTGAAAAGGGAATGTGATGAGCTTGATGTCTGACACCGACCTTTCCAACGCTGTGACCTGAAATGGTGTCTACATGGGCAGCAGAGCCTGGAATCTGGAAGATGCTGGCAGCGGAAGGCCGTGCAAAATCACCAAGTCACACATCCAACATCTCACTTGCATTAGTAATGAGCTGGGAAGTACTAAATAGATTAATCTACCTCATCCCAGGTCATGGCAGACAGTACACTATGAAACTTTATTATCGCTACAATTCAGCTTCAAATGGGAAAATCCCAAGCTAAGATTCATAAACACTGAACTTGGAGAGGGACTAAAAGGATGTGAGTTGACAGCAAGACAGCTGAAACCAAGGAAGCAGTTTAGTTTGGTTGGCAACGGGAAATCAGAAGCATCTATACAGATGCTCTTAAACTTATAGCTTTTCACTCCTGATCTTCAAGATAAGAACTGAGAAGGAAAGGGAGAGGGGTTTCAAGATATGGCTTGTTACAGATAATAGAAGCTGGGGTTATTTTTGCATTCCAGGATGATTCTGAAGGAATGAGCTGCTTGGCAGAGACCTGTCAACTCAGATAGTGCCTGATATGGCCAACCAAACCTGGTGATATATATTGTACACAACTGGCTTAACCATTCAAATGAAGACATAGGGCCACACCAGGGAGAATAATCATGGTGAGGGAGAGGAAAGCTTTTACGGAGATGAGCATCAGTGGTGGAATAATTGTGTGACTGAGCAGCTACAGAAATGTTGTGATAAAGACTAAAAATCTTTGAAATTTGAAACTATATTGGAAGCAGCTTGGAGAAGAGATTTTTTTACAGATGGGCCAGTTGAGGAAGAAAATACTGTATTCTATAATTCAGCATCTTGTTATATCATTGTCTTTGGTGCATTAATTAATCTGTAAATTTTTTTTATGGGGAAAAAAATTTTCTGTAAGAGAATTTATTCACAAATTAATTAATGCACCAAAGCCAATGATACAACAAGATACTGAATTTTGTACTTTATGGTATGGGTTTATTCTGCAAGAAACCGAAAAGAACACGTTAGGTACTGTGCATGACTTCTTGTAAACACCACACCACAGTAAGTGGTTGAATATTAAATTTCAGCACAATAAGTCAAACGAACCTTAACAAACTTATAAAACAGCCTTTTAGCCATGAACACGAGAATAGTATGTCGCGAGAGACACATCCTAAATTCCCATTTTTAAAAAAATTCTTGATCAGATTTGCAACAAAGATGGAAAGATTATTTGTTTCATCATCAAGCAGATTTAATTTGTGAAGGTGACATTCACTTTCATAAAAGACAGACCGTACCATAATAGTTGTCACAGAAGAATTTTGAATGCTGAACAGCAGGAGTAAATTGGTTTCTGTTGATGTTAAATGGCTTTCCAGCTCCCACCTAAAAGATAATAGAGGAACTGATTAAAACATATAAGGAGGAAAAAGAAATTTAAAAGGTAAGCAATATCGACAAAAGTAGAGAAAACAAAGATATTCAAGTCAACAAATGAAAAGTAAGCAGTCCTTTCATCCTTTCATTTCTCTGTTTTTTGTTTCCTATTTATTTTTTAATGACAGATGCAATATAAAAGTTAAAACTCCTAAACATACCCATTATGCTCGAATGTATTTTTGCCAATCATATAAACATCAAATTGGAGTTTGCTAGTACACACCTGTTTGGTTGAGCACAGTACTAAGTGGGGGGAGTTGGTTAGCTCAGTTGGTTGGACAGCCAGTTTGCAATGTACAGTATCAGTGCCTGAGGTTACCATGTCATCTTCTCAACCTTGCCCTGCGCCTGAGGCATGACAATCTTCAAGTTAAATTCATCACAGTCATCTCTGTCTAATGAGAAAACAGTCCTATCATTCTCTGGGACTATAGTAATGTTACTTTTACCTAGTTAGCAATTAGCTATGGCTGATCAATGAGAAGGAGGTTTGATTTTTGAGAAGATGTTATTGCCTTAGACATTTTTCCCTCTTGTCAAACGGTATTGTTTATGGAACAAATGAAAATCCATAAGGAAAACTGACAATTTGATAAACCTCTAGCTAACTTTTTTTTCAGTAACTACACAGGTATTATATTTAATAGACAAAATATTAAGTATGATGTTAATGTGTGAAAATTAATTATCATTTTTAGTTCCATTGATGACTATGATTGTGAAGAATTCAGGTAAGACCTTATCATTTCTCTTCAATTTACTTACTTGAGAACAAGGTAAATGAAGCGTGAAGCCATATATCTCATCAACGTGCCATCCACCATCAGCACCATCTTACTGGTATGAAGCAATTTTTAAATCAGTGAAAATCAGTTTATTTGTGAAGTCTCAAATACAATCAAGAAAACGGAGAAACTGTGCCTGTGAATATGGAGCATTTCCAGATCAATACTTGGATCAAGAAAATTGAACTAATTAATCCTAAAGGCACAGCTATGTGGATATCTTTACCAGTGCTGCCAACTTAATCCTCTACAGGATGTTCAGGACACCATGATATTTAAAGACAGGAGATTTCCATACACTTAAATTTAATAAATGGTTATAGTATGCCATCCACCATGACCAATCTTAATGAAGTATCCTTCCCTTCACCTTGCTGTCAAGCCTTGGGATTTCCACAAAAACTTTAAGGAAATCCATCACAGCTGTATTACTTAAAGCTGGAATACTTCCAGCCATTCCTGAACAACTAACTGGAGAGCAATTATTAAGGTTGATCAGCAGAGTAGTGACCATTACTATTCTTACGATCTGTGGATTTGTGTTAATTATCCCTGAATTATTACTGAAGTCGAGCATCTTTGTAGTTTGATCCACTTGAATCAGCTTAAGGTAATGTTTTCACTTTCAAAAATACGAGGAAAAAGTACTCCGGTTTTGCCTGCTTGACCTGATAGTATAAATACATCTACCATTGAGGATGTGGATAAAGTAGCCTCATGCTGACATAGTATTTTGTGGATATTAATTTTGGCATCTTCCCTCCTCAACCATTTTAGAGTGAGTGAGGAGTTCAAGGGACTTGTCCAAAATATCTAAAGCAGATGTGACATGGCTATCAATTGCTGTAAAAAGAGAGAAAAAGTCTTCAGTACAATTTTTTTTTGAGTGGAAGCTTAGAAAGCTTCCATAGTTTATCTTGCCAAGGCCTTGAATATATAAATCGACTGGTTAAATTGGATGCAAGAAGTTTCCCTTCAGTTATATTTAATCACCCAAAGATTAATTTATTTGCTTGAGGGTCTTATTTTTAAAAAATGAGATAGTTGTAATGAGTCAGTTATTTTTAAACTTTTGCTAGGTGTCCAAACAAAAATATCTAAAGTATATTCATTAGAATGACACTTAGACACCTGGAATCTAGAAGTTTTTTGGAATATTTTAATTTTGAAAAAAATCTTGGATTCTTGATTGTTGAAGCAATTTTTAAGAAGTCACTTTCAAAGATTTGTTTCAAATTTTGTAATGAGATAGGAACATCATTAGCAAGACCAGCATTTATTACCTGAAACTAATTGATCTTGAAAAGGTGATGGTGAGCCACATTCTTCAGCCATGTGGTGTAGATACTTCCACACTGCTGTTAGTCAAGTTCAAATTGTTTGTAGTATATCTGAACTTCTAAAATATAAAGTGGCAAAATAATGTTAATCTTACATTTTGTTGCATGGTGAACTTGTTATCAAACCAATGAAATATAATGTTTTGTGTTTTTTTTTTAAATTATATAATTCACAATTTTGTAGTTGAAAACAAATTGGTACATCTCCTGAACGATTGTGTTGGCAATCCCAGAATACTAACATTCTTGTCCTTGACCTTTCCAGTAAACTATCCCACCAGCCAGTCCTGCTTTTCCTGAGGGATCCATTCATCTTACCCACAGCCACCGGTAATCAAATCTGTCATCTGTTAACAGCTCTTTAGTGTTTCAGCCCTTAACACTGTAACATTATGTGAAAATTAAACTGAAGGCTAACGTAAATCCAGTAGATTAAATGTTTTTAAAGGTGATGTTATGAATTGTGTTTTTCTTCCCCTCCCCCCTTCTCTTCCCTGAAAAGTTTGTTCACGTTTCTATACTGGATTATTATTGACCTGCCAATGCAAAAGCAAAGTTGTTGAGTGCAGATTGAGCTTGTTATGGTGATCTGAGCTCACTTTAGCCATGTTTTCTTGTATTTGAGTCATCTAGTTCACACCGTAGAGGCAAGTAAGGACACCTGGTAGAGAATGTCCTCCAAACTGCATATTGTAAACCCAAACAGCTCTGAGCAAATTTTCATCCTTAGTAATCACTGAGTAGTGGAAAATGGAAGCTTGGTATAGTGCTACCAGGCACAACTTGTTGCTAAAAACTCTCCCCCCACCACCCAAAAGAAAAACAATGTATTAATTAATTCTCTATGGCCAAGTGTTAATTAATATTCCCTCTGAGAAACATAGCAAGAGAACATGGATTCAAATCATTGGAAAAATATGTGGGTGATTACCACCCAGGTAGCTCTCAACTTGTGTTTTGCAAGGTATAAAAATGAATTGGTCTGTGGACAGCTGGTTTATCTTGTTCTTTTTTCTGAAGTTAATGCCTCAACAGATTGTTTCCAACCTAATAGGACCATGGTAGATATTTGGATATTTGGAGCTCTCTTCCACAAGCAAGAGAGAATATCGGATCAGTTATTGATTTTAAAATCTGAGATAGATAACTTTTTATTAAGCAAATGTATTAAGGGATATGAAATTAGGCCACAAATCCATCTTGATCCCATTGAATGTTGGGACAGGCTAGAGGGGCTGAATATTCTGTTCCTATGTCTCAACATTGGACTCCCTTATGCTGAACTTCATAAACTTTCATCATGTCCCTATGCTCTTTTTGCATGCAAGAGTGATTACCATATGCTCCCTGAGAATTATTTGGTAGGTTTTCTGAAGATCAGCAATCACCATCAGATTGTGCTCTGCTCCAATGTACCTCTAAGTCCACATTTTGTACCAGGTCTTCTGAACCCAGATTTAGCAGAAATGGAGAGCACAGCATCTCTCAGGGAGCTCGACTGTTTGTCCAATAGTTAGGTGAAGACAAACTACTTAAATGAAAAATATTCCTCCCTTCCTCAATCATTTAAAATGATGAATTCTCAAAGTGTAGATTTGTAATATCTCCTCTGTCCTCATACTCCTATTATGAAAACATTATTTCTACAGCAAGCCACTTGTGGTGAAAAGACCATTCTCTTGTCTACAAGGTTCAAGTAGAACATAGAACAGTACAGCGCAGTACAGGCCCTTCGGCCCACGATGTTGTGCTGAACTTTTACCCTACACCTAAGGTCTATCTAGTAAGTAAAGATTGCATTCGAGCATGTACAAGAGAGCGGCTGTCAGTCACCAGGGGACCTGCTCAACAAACAATACAGTGTTTGCAGCACATGCTTATAGAGCACAAAGTTACTGTTCCCTCATAGTTTAACAATTTCACAACTCATCAGCAATCTGGCATCACGCAATGATTTTATTTAATATCCTGGGACATTTGTGTTAAGCACATGACAAACAATAATAACCTAATGTTACCTTCCCATAATCATTCTCTTTGGACCTGCCTGGTCAGGCCAACAGGCAGGACGTTCCCAATGACCACTGCCTCCAGGGATCCTACTGGTGCTTGGCAGACTTTGGACCTCATTCAAGTTTGGAGTTCACTTGGAATCACATGCTTTGCCTACATAGTGAAAGCAGATTTGTTCTGTTACTTTGGAGCCAAAGGAATGGCCCAGAAGCCAGTGACAATGTTTAGAACTGTAGATTTTCTTCTGTGTGGGCCTAACCCATTAAAGGTTATGGCAGAGCTAACAGAGAAGGATGTAAATCATCGGGCTACTCTATCCAGAGCTGTGCAATCAGTTGTCAACCTACACATTCTATCCGGTTTCAGGGCTGGCCACACAGATGAGTTAGTTGTTGTTGTTCCAGTTGTGGGAATTGTCCCTTGTAGTAACTCTCCTGCCATCAGTTTGTTAACTGTTTTCCCAACTGCTACCTTTGTGTCTGCTCTGATTGGGAACTGCTGGTCAGCTGCTGTTTTTAACTAGAAATCATCAGTGCTTCTCTTTCTGCCCTCCCACAATCCTGTTTAAGTCTGATCAGACTGTCTACTATCTCTATCACTGCCACGGTGGATTTTGGAGATTGCCTTTTGTTTAACTTCGATTTTGCTTGCCCATTGAAGGATGGTTCCATAATCATTGCCCAATGAGAATCCAAACCTAGAATTTTCCGGTGGTTCTGAAGGATTCCCTCCTTTAACATGTTAAGAAATAGTAGGTTATTCCAGGTTGGGTTATATACTCTAGACAATTTCTTATATGTCATGTATTTATTTTAGCATATTCACTGGAGGTTTCCTCACAGGTTTGGTGTGACTGTAATATCATCCTCTCATTAGACTGTTCATTGCCCAAAGCTCTGTGTACAGCATTCTTAAACCTTTGGTTTCTTTGTTGAGGTGAAGTATTTGCTATCTTTCTCTATGATCTGACCTGTGTATTGCCAGGTCATTAGCTTCATTGTTGTCAGGAGCATAAGAACATAAAAATCAGAAACTGGAATAAGCCATTCAACCCCTCAAGCCTGCTCTGCCCTTCAATGGGATCATGGCTGATTCCATATTCCTCATGTTTACTTTCCTGCCCTTTCCCCATAATCTTTGATCACCTCCTGGTCAATAATCTATCACAGACTTAAAGATACACAAGGACAGGGTGAAATTTGTATGTGTGGTTGCAGTCATGGTCAGGTTTTGTCCTGGATTGTTTGTGTGGGGTACCTATCTCTGTCCTGTCTCTATGGGAACCAATTAAGCATTATAAAGAGTTGGATAAATAAACGTTGTCAGTCATTGCCCCCAAAGACCCATATGGGCACTGAGCGTCCAAAATCTGATCCCAGATGATAACCATCCCAGTGTCCATATTTGTGGTCTGCATCTCTGCAGTTCTTCAAGTCAACTTCACCTAAATCTGAATAATCTTGAAGGGGAACAGTGGCCTTGTGAATGCCCCAGCCACCTTTTTATTTTAAAGGGGGTAGGAATTTAAATAACTTCAAATCACGACTTCGGCCCAACAATCATTTATTAAGTGTCTGTCTCCAACTGAAAGTAGTAGCCCTTGTTACAGTGAAAATAAGGCTCCTGTTATAACTCAGCAGGAACTTTAAATGGCTGCACTGAGCTCAGGTTTCCTGCCTTTGTGATTCGCCATCCTGTTCCCCATTTTCCCCTACCAGCAAAACTAGGATTCATTGTAAATAAGGGTCACACCTATCAATTTTAAAAGCTTCCAGAGTCCCCTGACACAGTGAAAACCTGCCTCTGTTTTATTCAGAATTGAAGGAAATGTTCCAGTGTTTTCGTGGCCATAACTGAATTCAATCATCAAGATGCATCCAGATCAAAGTATATAACTGCTTCAATAAAACACAGAAGTGCGGATGCGGGAGATATGAAACAAAAACAAGTTGCTGGCGAAACTCAGCAGGTTTGGTGGCATCAGGGGAAAGAAAGCAGAGTTTACCTTTAACTGGTCCATCTCTGACTCCTCCCTTCCCTTCCCTGACATCAGTGTTTCCATTTCTAGGGATGGACTAGCTGCCAAATCCACTGATTCTGACAGTTACCTAGACTTTATATGCTCGCACCCTGCTTCCTGTAAAGTCTAAATTCCGTTCTTCCGGTTTCTCTGTCTCCATCACATCTGTTCTGATGGTGCCAACTTCCGCACTGGGCCTCAGAAATGTCTATCCTTTTCCTCAACAAAGCATTCCCCGCTACCATGGTCAACAGGGCCCTCAGCCGTGTTTGACCTATCGCCCGCACTTCTGCCGTCACCCTTTCTCTTCCCTCCCACAACAATGACAGGGTACCCCTGGTCCTCACTTACCACCCACTGCATCCAAAGGTTTGTAAGGCACGGTTTCCATCACCTTCAATGGGATGCCAGCACCAAACACACATTCCCCTTCCCTTGTCAGCATTCCGCAGGAATTGTTCCCTTGGGATGTGCTGATCTACTCCTCCTCCTCCATTCCCAACACCTCCCCATGGACCCTCAGCACCTTCCTGCACAATTGCAAAGGTGCAATACCTGTCCATTTACCTCTTCTGTCCTCACTATCTTAGGCCTCAGACATACCTTCCAAGTGAAGCAGCAAATTAGCTGTACTTCACTCAATCTAGTCTACTCTATTTGCAGTTCTCAATGTGGTCCCTCTACGTTGGGGAGATGAAACACAAACTGGGTGACCATTTTGCAGAACAACTATGTTCTGTCTGCAAGAATGACCCCGAGCTTCTAGTTGCCTACCATGTCAACACACCGTGATCCTATGCCACTATCTCTGTCTTGGGCCTGCTGCAGTGCTCCAGTGAACCTTAATACAAGTTTGAAGAACAGCATCTCATTTTTCACTTTGGGACCCTGCAGCTTCCAGAATTCAACATCCAGTCCAAGAACTTTAGAACCTGATTCTGTTCTTAAATGTTTTTTACCCACCCCCACACCATGGTCCTATCATGACATGGGTTGCTTTCAGTACACCGCATTCTCTCCTACACTCAGCTCTCATTATTATTTGTTCAGCTTTTCTCTGTCCTGACCTGCTTTCTATATTCTACTCATTTACCTACTCCTTTTGTATCTCTCTGGGCTCCATCTCCACCTATCCGCTGCCCTCTCCCACACCGCCTCCCCATCCCGCCTCCCCATCCCTCTACTTCAGCATAAATATCACCTTTTCCTTGCTGCTATCGTTCTAATGAAGAGTCACTGGTCTTGAAACATTAACTCTGTTTTCTTCCCACAGATCCTGCTTGGCTCGCTGAATCTCAAGTGATTTCTGCTTTTGTTACATAACCACTTTTGTCTGACTGACTCAGACTTGTTTGCTTTGCTGATTTAGTTGTGTTGCCAATACTCTGTTTTGTTGATTACTTCAGTTGTTGTCCCGAGGAAACATCCCATAGTCTCACCAGTACATCAAAATAAAGAGAACTCAACTATAGCTTTTGTTTTGACAGTAATAATGTTAACTATAGCCCTGACCTTCCTTTCTCTTGTGATCTCTTAGATGACTCCCCAAATGTAGTTATTGAAGGTGTTCTACATGGAATATACTATCCATACCTTCAATTGAGGTAGAACAACATCTACTGCAAAAAAGGCATTTCAAGATATGCAACCACAAGGTTAACCAGTAATCATCATTAAAAGAGACACATTTTAATATGCAGTCATCAGTTCTGATTGATTTACCTTGACAAGTTGTACATTTAATGCTTAATACAATAAATATTTTTAACTTTTACAAAAGTTATTGCATTAACTGATGTGTATATAATATATAGATATTTAAAAAGGACTGCTCTGTAAATGTTTATCACTGAATATGTGACATATTACATTGTGAACCTTGAGAGTATGGACTTGTTATAATGTAATAACCATATTATTTGAATTTTACGATCAAAAGCATTACTTTATCTTTAAATGGAGAACGTTTCTATTTTATTCCTTTTTTCCCCTGTTGGGAAAATCTTAGTCAATGCAACAATCAATGTTGGAAGTAAACATTTTAGGCAGAAGTGTTTTTACATTTAATATTTATCTGTACATCAGCGATCATAAAGTATGTAATTTTGTTAACATTGCATTGAAGTAATGCATATCCATTATTTTATAATTTTATGTAATAAATTTGAACAGCACAGCACACAATGAATGTTCTGTCATTTTGGCTTTTTTTTGTGTATACTTAAATTTTTCTTTGATCATATTTTCAAATGCTGTTTATCTTCACCAGTGGCCTTCTATGCCATTGCAGTTAGTGGTAGTGCTGGAAATTGCATTTCTGCAGCCTTTACAGATTTTCCTACCAACTAACCAAAATAAACCCTCAGCCAAGATAGAGCATCCCCACTGTCGAACTAACGTATTCAGCCACCTGACTGAGTGTAGATAAAGCATCAGATTATGAGCCCGAGGCTTTTGTTCAGAATTTCAAGTTTCTACTAGCTTGCACATTTCACCGTTTAGTTTAAAAGAAATGTGTCCAGTAGCACACTGAAACAAAGTTCCAGAAATACTCAGCAGATCTAGCAGCATCTGTGGAGGGTGACAGAGGGTGGAATTTGTCCCTCGCTGCTATGGCGAGAGGAATGGCAGCTACGGCGACAAAAGACAGGCCCAAATGACAAAAGAAAAGATTTTCACATCAATTCTCCTAATTTTCACCTCAAGCCTCAAATGGCGACTCTCTTCCATGAGCAGTACCTATCTTATTCAGTTGCATTTGCATTTCACTAAAGCCACAACTCACCCTATTTCCGTCCCACTTCCAATTCTCCTCTCCAAGAGACTAAATGGCGTAAATTTTCAACAGATAAAACAAAGTGGGTACCTGCCTTGGCAGCTGCAGATCTCGGCTATTATGTCTCTGCTTCTTCTGCACAACGTCCAGCATGTTCTATGGTCACCATCCTCTTCAACACTTCACCCACACAATGCCATACAGGCAAACCATCGGCCTCACCACATCATCATACCTGCTCTTGGATTAATTAAGCTTCAACACTCTAAAGCTTATGGGTAACTCCAACTTGGATGCTCTCGCCAGGATGTTTGGAATGCAGGGTCAGCCAAGTGTCCCATGCATCTGGTCGGGATATTTTTGTGTTGACCAGGGCACATGCAACCTATGGCATGCAATCTTACTTTCTTAGCACTTACTGACATCAGCGCTGAGTTTCAGGATGCCAGTCACCGGTGTGTGTCACATTGCTTTCTTAGCACACGAGGTCTTGAGCGCTCAGTTACAGGCTGTCAATTTTTGTGCTTATCGTGCTTTTCAATGTTGAGGGAGAGACAAGCAGCTTGTGATGGTGGAGAGTCAGTCTGTTAGAGAGAGGGGCACACAATCACTTTGGCACAGTGCTACATCTACCTGAGAGGCGCACTGTGTGCCAGGAGCTTACACAGCAAACACACTGCAGTGGGGTCAGGAGCTTATCCAGTTACACTACAAGTTTGGTCACAGTCAGTCTTGCAGGTCAAGTACAAGCAGTGCAAGGATTCCAGCTGGGTCACTCAGGGTGTTGTTGAAACATCAGTTTGGTTGTGAGCAGTTTTCCCGGTAACGCGACAGTGGGAGGGACTGAGAATGATGGAAGTGGATGCAATAGCAGTTGGTGACCATGCACTAGCAGAACTCGTGAGGTGTCCTCAGTGAGTGAGCAAGAAGAGTTAGACATTTGAGAAGGTGAGGTGAGTGAGAGCTCTTGAGTGGGCATGCAATACTGAGAGTTGTAGTCCATCAGTTTTAACAGTGGCAGAGTTAGACTGAGTGCTGGCCATTGAGTATGAGGTAACAGAGAAAAGACTGTGGCACTTACCTTTGCAGAGCCCATCATTGACCTTTTTGTGACACTGCTGGATTTCCCTTTTAACTCAGGACACAGCCCTGACTGACTCACGCTGAGTCCAGGCTGGCTGACTCTGTTGGTATGGGCCTGTATTGCAACCAGCTTGCAAAAACATTAACAGATGAACCTCTCACTCAGAGCTCAATAGTGCCACTTACTTGGCATTTTGCCAATATCAGGATATTGTGTGTGGGAGGGGTTCCTCAGCATTTTGGGAGACGACTGGTAAAATCGAGTGGGCATTTCAGCAGGCTCCATGATGAAGTTCTCCATCGAACTTAAAAAAACTTTCTCTATCAGCTCAAGAAACATGATACATGTTCAAATCCAAAAGTTTGGGACTCCCCTGTGGAAGATTTAGATCTAATTGTGATCCTGAGTGAACTTAAGAGGTTGTATGTCCATAGGATGTTACACCTTAAGGGGGAGATTTGGAACCAGGCAGCACTTTTATTTTTTGAAAAAGGTGTCTTCTATTTATACCGGAGATAAGGTGAAATCATTATTTTCCTTTCAGAACGTTGTTGATCTCTGCAATTCTCTTCCCCAGAGAACAGTAGAAGCTGAATCATCAAGTATTTTTCTGGTTGATTAGATTCTTTATTGACAAGAGAGTCAATGGGTATAGTGGGCAGACAGGAAATAGATTTGGAGCCACAATCAGCCTTGATCATATATGGAAGAACAGTCTGAAGGGGCTGAATGGTCTACTTCTAATTCATAAACATGTATGATCTGACAGATTCAAATCCTTCAATTCTTGGATATTACTCCTGAATGTTGACTGCTTTCTTAGCTCACCCCCAAAAAAAAGCTAACTTTGAATTTATAAACCACAAACCTCAAATTAAAATAATTTTGCTTTGGAGGACTGCATTTGAAGATTATTTTTCAAAACAGCAGTCCTCCAGTCATTTGTGCCAGAATTAAGAGTGTGTGGGAAAGAAGACACCATACTAAAACATTTCTAGATTGCACTTTCTTCAATTATTTGTGAGCTAACCTGCATACATCTATATGCATCCCATTAAGACTTCAAATTTAATCCTAAATCATTTAAGTTAATAAAAAAAACACTGATCTAATTTCACTGCATTCACTAACCTAATATTTGTTTTGGAGTTTTCATTCTAAGGTTTTTCAGGGGAAAAGGGGAGTTCACAGAGCACAGACTAAACAGTCTTCAATCTTTCTTTTTTCTCTTTGTTTACAGAGTCTATACAGTAAAAAGAAGGACTTGTTTATTTTATTCTCCATTTTTCTGAAAATTAAATCACAGTAATTTTGTTGCTGCGGTTGGGGGCATTTATGGCTATTTTGCCATGTCTAATTACAGATTTGTTTATAAAGCATATTAAATTAATAACGGAAGTGGGACAAGATGTATGATTTTGGCTCACTGGCGATCAGCACCACAATATGAGGGACTACGATGCTGCATTTGCTTTGAGAAAGGTGGCTGCTGCATAAGTCAGCATTCCCAAACCACTGTCCTTTTGGAAGGGTGCCCTAGAACAAGGGTGCTCACATCCAACATGCACACCAAATACTTACTTCACCAGGAGGTTAGTAACTATACCCATTTTCTCTAAACCCAATTTCTTCAACATTGGGTATTCCTTCCCTTTTGTGTGCCACTTCTCTGACCTCCACACAGCCATTACAAATACTAACAAATAATTGATCAACAAAATCTTCAACTTTACAAGGGCTGGACTTTGTTATTGACCTACCGAATCCAAATCAGCAACTGCACATTTGTCGATTTACCTACAGCACATGGACTGCAGCAGTTCAAACAGGCAGCTTGCCACTATCTTCTCAAGGGCAATTAGGGGTTGGCAATAAATGCTGATGTAGCCAGAGATCCCCATATAAATAAAAAAAATACACTGCATTCGCTCTGAGCCACATATTTTGAAAAAAAAACGATCTCTTGATTCGCTGAACATATCTGCTTCTTTGGAAATCTCAAGCCATGGAAGAAATAGGTGATTAAAATCATCAATGGAGAGTGCTATGAAGAGGAACCAATTTTTACCTATTATGACAACATTTCAATTAGATATATGGAGCTTCTTGAACAATCAAACCACATCATACCTTCTACATCAGTCTAAATAACTATAGTGAGTATGACGGATAATGTACACAAGGTATATGTATTTCTATGGCGTTATAAAACCAAGCTGTTAAGTAAAGTTCACATAGATAATTGGCTAAAATTTCAGATGACAGAGCACTTGATGTCTGCTGGTGGATAGATTTGCACCAGTACATTTTTTTTTACATTTTTGTCTGGCAAGTTGCTGAAAATGCAATCTGATAACTTGGCAGTAAAGAAAACAGAATATCTGGGACTTGAATGAACAGGGCAAACAACTGTTCAAGACTTTAACCAACCAGACTGAAGGATTGTGAAAATAGTAAAGCAAGTACAGAGGGATGTAGAGCTTAGAGGGCCTGAATTTAATATCAAAACAAAAGCAGGTACAAAAAGAAAAATAAAAGGAGTGAAGCATTAGATTGGGAGAGAAAAGGAGAAAGTAAGAAAAAATTGTTCAAAGTTTGATGTTTTTAAAATCTCCAACAATTAAATTTTGAAGGAATGATACTCCACACTTTTAATATTTAACCTATAGTGCCAAAAAGTCTGTCTGTCAGTATATAACAGACTGAAATAGACAAGAATTTAGTTCCTATTCCATAGAAATGCAGTCAATTCTTGCATTTTCAATGGTCTAGTTTGTTGTTCATAGAATCCAATCCTTCCATCAGGATGAATTGTGTATCAGAGACACAAAAATAGCTGCAGCAGTATTCCAAAGGGGATTTTGGGGGAGGTAGCCAATTAAGAAGCCATCTTTGGGAGCTCTGATTAAGAATTGCAGATGGCCTCAACCAGTCAAGAGTCAATTAGAGAGTCCGAGGCTTTCATCGAGTGAGTGGTGGGTTGTCAATGTAGGTACGAGAGCAAGAAGGTCCTTCAAGATGGAAGTATGCTCTGAAGATTTAAGAAACTTCAGTGTTAAAACATGGCCATGTCCACCAGGCTGTCAAGATGGAGGGGGAGCCCCTCCTCAGGATGGCCTGCTGCTGCAGTGGCTTCTCTGGTAATCATGGCATTTGGACAAGGGGAACCAAATGAATCTTTTTTTCTGGCCTGACAGCAGGAGGCTGCCTTCATCCATTAGCAGGGCTCCATCCTCAGTGGAGGGCCCACCTGCCATCTGGAAATTTCCTCTCAGTGTCTGATGAATATCCTCAATACATGCTTTCATTGGCAAAATGAGTTATTCCTCTCTAGTGGACAAGGAGCTATCATTCTGCCAGAGCCGCCTCCATATACACTAGACATTGGAAGGTATTGGCTGGTAGTACAAAATTATTGGCATGTCCACTTCTGATCCTTGCATACAGCAAGCACAGCTGTTTCACAAAACTATTCACAATGTATGTTAATAATTTATATGAGGGAACTGCATGTAATATCTCCAAGTCTCCAAGCTGGGTGGGATGATAAACTGTGAGCAGGATGCAGAGATGCTTCAGTGTGATTTGGACAGGTTGAGTGACTGAGTGACTGTAAGGTGGTTGAAGCATAATGTGGATGAATATTAGATGATCCACTTTGGCAGCAAAAAGCAGAAAGGCAGATTATCGGAATATGATAGATTAGGAGAGGAGGAGGTGCAATGAGACCTGGACGTCCTTATACTCCAGTGGCCGAAAGTAAGCATGCATGTGGTGAAGAAGGCAGTTGGTATGTTGGCCTTCATAACAAGAGGAGGTGAGTATCAGAACAGTGATGCCATACTGCAATTGTACTGGGCCTTGGTGAGACCAAACCTGGAGTATTTAGTCACTTTACC
>NC_063334.1:66517400-66565453 GCF_021869965.1 Rhincodon typus
TTGTGCTGTACTTTTTTTTACTCTATTCATTTGTGGGATGTGGGCGTTGCTGGCTGGCCAGCATTTCTTGTCCACCCTAGTTGCCCTTGAGAAGGTGGTGGTGAGCTGCCTTCTTGAACCGCTGCAGTCCTCCTGCTGCAGGTTGACCCACAATGCTATTAGGGAGGGAATTCCAGGATTTTGAAACAGTAACTGAAGGATCGGCGATATATTTCCAAGTCAGGATGGTGAGTGACTTGGAGGTGGGGGTGTTTCCATATATCTGACGCCCTTGCCCTTCTAGATGGAAGTGGTCGTGGGTTTGGAAAGTGTTGTCTGAGGATCTTTGGTGAATTTCAGCAGTGCATCTTGAAGATAATACACACTGCTGCTACTGAGCGTCAGTGGTGGAGGGAGTGTATGCTTGTGAATGTAGTGTCAATCAAGTGGGTTGCTTTGTCCTGGATGGTGTCAGGCTTCTTGAGGGTTGTTGGGGCTGCACTCATCCAGGCAAGTGGGGAGTATTCCATCACGCTCCTGACTTGTGCCTTATAGATGGCGCACAGGCTTTGAGGAGTCAGGAGGTGAGTTACTCACCGCAGTATTCCCAGCTTCTGGCCTTCTCTTGTAGCCACTGTATTTGTAATGTGAGTCCAGTTGAGTTTCTGGTCAATAATAACCCCAGGATGTTGATATTGGGGGAATTCAGTGATGGTAACACCATTGAATGGCACGGGGTAGTGGTTAGATTGTCTCTTATTGGTGATGGTCACAGCCTGGCATTTGTGTGGCAAGAATGTCACTTGCCACTTGTCAGCCCAAGCCTGGATATTGTCCAGATCTTGTTGCATGTGAACATGGACTGCTTCAGTGTCTGAGGAGTCACGAATGGTGCTGAACATTGTGCAATCATCGGCGAACACCCCACTTCTGATCTCATGATGGAGGGAAGGTCATTGATGAAGCAGCTGAAGACGGTTGGGCCTAGGACACTACCCTGAGGAACTCCTGCAGCGATGTCCTGGAGCTGAGATGACTGACTGACTGACTGCCAACAACCACGACAATCTTCCTATGCGTCAGGTATGACTCTAACCACCAGAGAGTTTGCTCCTGACACCACATCAATGAGCCCTATGAGTCGAATGCAGCCTTGATATCAAGGGTTCTCACTCTCACCTCACCTCTGGAATTCAGCTCTTTTGTCCATGTTTGAACCAAGGCTGTAATGAGATCAGGAGCTGCATTGCCCTGGTGGAACCCAAACTGGGTGTCACTGAGCAGGTTATTGCTGAGCAGGTGCTGCTTGATAACACTGTTGCTGACACTTTCCATCACTTTACTGGTGATCGAGAGGAGACTGATGGGGCGATAATTGGCTGGGTTGGATTTGTCCTGCTTTTTGTGTACAGGGCATATTTGGGCAATTTTCCACATTGTCGGGTAGATACCAGTGTTGTACTGGAAAAGCATGACGAGGGGAGTGGCAGGTTCTGGAGCACAAGTCTTCAGTACTATTACTGGAATGCTGTCAGGGCCCATAACCTTTGCAGTAACCAGTATCTCCAACTGTTTCTTGATATCACATGGAGCGAATCGATTTGACTGAAGACTGGTATCTGTAATGCTGGGGACCACTGGAGGAGGCCGAGATGGATCATCTACTTGACACTTCTGGCTGAAGATTGCTGAAAATGCTTCAGCCTTATCTTTTGCACTGATGTGCCAGGCTCTGCCATCATTTGAGGATGTGGATATTTGTAGTGCCTCCTCCACCAGTGAGTTGTTTAATTGTCCACCACTATTCACAACTGGATGTGGCAGAATTGCAGAGCTTAGATCTGATCCGTTGATTGTGGGATTGCTTAGCTCTGTCTATCACTTGCTGCTATCGCTGTTTGGCATGCAAGTAGTCCTGTTTGGCGGCTTCACAGGGTTGATATCTCATCTTCAAGTATGCTCCTGAACCAGGGTTGATCCCCTGGCTTGATGGTAATGGTTGAGTGGGGGATATGCTGGGCCATGAGGTTACAGATTGTGCTGGAGTCCAATTCTGCTGCTGTTAATGGCCCACAGTGCCTCATGGATGCCCAGTCTTGAGTTGCTAGATCTGTTCGAAGTCTGTCCCATTTAGCACGGTGATAGTGCCACACAACACGATAGAGGTTATTCTCAATGTGAAGGCGGGACTATGTCTCCACAAGGCCTGTGCGATGGTCACTCTAACTGATACTGTCATGGACAGATGCATCTGCAGCTAGCAGATTGGTAAGGATGAGGTCAAGTATGTTTTTCCCTCTTGTTGGCTCCCTCACCATCTTCCACAGATCCAGTCTAGCAGCAATGTCCTTTAGGAGCCGACCAGCTCGATCAGTGTTACTGCTGCCGAATCACTTGTGGTGGTGAACTTTGAAATCCTCCACCCTGAGTACATTTTGTGCCCTTGCCATCTTCGGTGCTTCCTCCAAGTGTTGTTCAACATTGAGAAATACTGGTTCATCAGCTGAGGGAGGACGGTACGTGGTAAACAGCAGGAGGTTTCCTTGCCCATGTTTAACCTGAAGCCATGAGACTTCATGGGGTCCGGAGCCAATGTTGAGGATTCCCAGAGCAACACCCTCCCGACTGTATACCACTGTGCCACCCCCTCTGCTGGGTCTGTCCTGCCGGTGGGAAAGGACATATCCGGTGATGTCTGGGACATTGTCTGTAAGGTATGATTTTATGAGTATGACAATGTCAGGCTGTTGCTTAACTAGTCTGTGAGACAGCTCTCCCAATTTTGGCATTAACCCCCAGATGTTAGTGAGGAGCACTTTGCAGGGTCAACAGGACTGTTTGTGCTGTCATCTTTTCCAGTGCCTAGGTCAATGCCAGGTGATCCATCCGATTTCATTTCTTTGAGACTTTGTAGCGATTGGTACATCTGAGTGGCTTTCTAGGCCATTTCAGAGGGCAATTGAGAGTCAACCACATTGCTGTGCGTCTGGAGTCACATGTAGGCCAGACCACTTGAGGGTGGCAGATTTCATCCCCTGAAGGGCATTAGTGAACCAGATGGGTTTTTCCGACAATCGGCAATGATTTCATGTAGCTTCTTAATTCCAGAATTTTTTTTTGTATTCAAATTCCACCATTTTCCGGGTCCCCAGAACATCAGCTAGGCTTCTGGATTAATAGTCTAGCGATAATATCACTAGGCCATTGCCTGCCCATATTGTTCAGCACAGTGAATAGTTGTTTCAATAATAAATATTATGTGCTGCCTTTTAGGACTAATGAGTAATCTATTCAGCACAAAGTAATTTTAATTTTAAAACTTCTCATTTCATCTTTGTTTTAATTACATATTGAAGTAATCTATACCCATTTCTAGTTTGTTTTTTTATTATTGCTATATGTTATAGAACTGTAAAAATAGTTACAGTACAAGGAAGGCAATTCTTGCTGACAGCTGTGACATCCAGCACTGTATTAAACCTAGTCTGGAAGTTCATGTTCACCACATCAACTGCATTACATTTCATCAAGCATGAACTTTTCAAATGTTGGGGTAGGCTCCAAGTAGCCTACTCCTCCTGCTAAGTCATATGTTCATGTGCTACTAGTCAGCCCATTCCACCAGCCTGTCTATGTGTTCAGAAGTTCATCAATATCCTTCTCGCTTTTTCAAGTTTTGTACCATGTTTGAAGTGGTGCCCTGCCAACCCAAGATCAGGTGATTAATATTGATTGATAAAAGCAGTGGTTATCATACCAACCCATGCGGAACCCTGCTGTACACTCCCCATTTGTCCAATAAAAGAATGCACCACTACTTTTGTTTCTTGTCAACTTTGTATCTGTGCTACCAATGTCCCTCACATTGAATGAGTTTCAACTTTCCTGACAAGTCTATTATCTAATGCTGGATTAAAAACTTGTTGGAAGTCCATATACACCACATCAACTGCATTACCTTCTTCAAGCCTCTGTTACCTCATCAAAAAACTCAAATTAAATTGGCTAAATGCAATTTGCCTTCAACAAATCTATGGTGGATTTCAGTAACTAATCCACATTTATTTGGCCTTTGCCCTTCACATAGTTATTATTCCAGTCTTTAATAGAATAATTGAATTCCCTCATGATTATTAATCTAAAGTATTTGAATCTGTGGAATTTCTTCAAAAATGCACTCCTCTATATCTTTCCCACTATGTATTTGCGTGCGGAATGCATATAACAGTAGCTCCACTATTTCTTGGTCTAATCAAGTATCTGCAGAGTGCTAGGAGGCCCTCCAAATGCGGTCAGAAGACTTAGGAGCAGAGAACTGTGCTGATCAACACCAGGAATTGAGTCCCAAGCACCTGAATGCAGTACCACAATAATTTTACTGATCACAAATGTTGAGTATTCAAGATCAATGTCATGTATATCCTATAATAGCATACCTACTAACTGCTCCACTAGCTTGAAACATTTCTCAATTCACCATATCGCCATGAGTCATCTACCAACAATCTGTGCCAGTCTCAATCCCTCATGACTCATAGCTGAAATTAATTTGCTCCACATACTTGGCAGCAAGCCTCAAACCACTTTGATTAGAGTTTTGCAGACACTACTAGGCATTTAGACGTCACAGTAAGGCTCATCAAACTTCCTGACACAGCTCTGTCTCTCTTTGGAAAATGTGGTGCACAAGTGTAGACAACGCCAACTGACCATTAGGATATGCAGGCAAGCCAGTTCCCCTAACTCCCCAAGTAGTTATTGTAATGGTAATTACTAAGAACATGGCCACAATAGGGCTGCAAACATTGAAGGTAATGATCTCTTCATAGCTAACCCTGCTTCCCACGTCTCACCTCCTCTTGACAATCCATCTGCTATGATTCATAAACTGTAGACAATGTACCCCTGATACTGTTTACTCCCTTCCCCATATCCCTGCAACTGCACAGAGCATAACCTTGTGGTTGTCTTTCTCCTTTCAAATGCCTAAGAGGTGCAACTTGGCCAGACAGTGCTGAACAGCAGAATTACAAAGATGGTGGTGATCCATCTCGTGCTCACAATCAGCAGCTCACTTACTGACTCTGCATGTAGAGAATAGTATAGACTCTTAGTATATTTACTAAGAGTCAATACTGGACTTGAAGTGTTAACTCTGTTGCTCTCTCCACAGATGCAGCCATTTTCTCAAACACACTGTTGTTTCACATTTCTAGCATCTGCAGTATTTTGCCTTTATCTGTTTTGGGTAAATTTCATAAGATAGTAGCAATTAAGATAAGATGATAGATGAAATCCATTATTTGGAATCTGTGCTTCTGCATAAATTAATGGATGGCTGTATAGGACAGGGAAATTGAATACTGGCAAAGGTTGTCTTATTGAATTTTGATTTAGTAAAGTTGAGAAACTTTGAGGATTCAGTTTTAAGATGATTCTTGAGTTATTTAGTAGTTGTTCTATTTTCATTTACCTCTGGGTTACACAGTTATCTGTTAATTTGCTACTTATCAATGACAATCATGCACGCTTTAGAATTTTTGGTTCATGTTCAGAGTGAGGAAATACTCTGACTGCGTTCAGACCAGTATAGCAAAAAAAGACATATTTGAACATTTATTAAATGGAGCTGAGTTATATATTGCTGCAATTTGAAAAGCACTAAAAACTAAAGTCCACATTTGACTAATTAACTCTGTTTTTTTATGAGGTGTAGCCAGTATTGATGTGGCAGAAAATAGAGCTTTTGCTGATTTGATACAGGAACTGTAAATTTGTTATTAATAGAATTCATGGTACTAATCAAGTCCGTGAAAGGGCAGTACAGATCATTTGAAATGATCTGTTTTATCACTCGTTTCTTAACCTTTGTTCAGTGCAATAGATTGTTCAATGTTAATGTGCAGACTTGATACCTGATCTGGAGACGGGGGAAAATGAGAGGAAGTTAATTTTATGAATTCAGTCTAACTTTTCATTTAGTCTTATTTTTGTTTTCTATCCCTACTTTTCCCCCAGCATGAAGTTTGTAGGCTATGGTCGTAAAGTATTGAAAAATGAAAGCGTTTTTAAAATCATTTTGCTATTTTAATAATCCTTTGCGATCTGAATTCAGAAAACCTCTTCCCTTTACCAGTTGAGTGTGCGTTGATATTCTTTAAGTGATAGCTGTAGTATACCTGTTTCGTGTGCATAAGATATTATGTAGTAGATGCTTTTTAGAGTATGTGATAAGATTATAACTTTGGCCCCTATGCTAGGATACATACTGCTTAGATGTGAAACATCAGACTTGAGAGAGTCAAATTGGTTATTTTTGTCTGGTCTAGGTTCCATTACATTTTGCAAAAAAAGACATTTTGTTTTACTCTTTTTATTGACTTCTACTTCTCGAATGTATTTTAGAAGCCATGTGACAAAAATTGTTAGCTAATCTGTTTCCCAAAACCTTGCCCTCTTCAAAAAGCTACTTATTAGTATTCAGTAACATTTAACATTTCAACTGAGGTTATTTCAATCATGACACCATTGCAGCAGATTTTAGGAGGTTGAGGTTTGTAACATATTGAGTAGGACTGTGCTCAGCACTATACATGCAGAAAGATCAAGGGATCTTTCGAGTGATTCAGAAATGAGAGGCCTGGGATAATGAAGTTGTGTTCCATTAAACTCTTATGTACAGCCAAGCATAATATCATCACCGTTCCTGTCACGGTATCCCTATCATATCACCTCATCTGCATCCTCAAATAGTTTTCTTCTAATCAATAAGCAGTTTTCTGTGGCCTTTCACTGCTGTCAGATGTCATTGAATGATGTAAGTGGACGTCAGAATAGCAGCTTGACAGCTTGCCTTTTCCAAGGAAAAGAAATCGCTACAGATGATGCTAGTGACAGCTTGCATCTATAACAAATTTGATGTTGCTTGAGAAATTATATAGATTTTTTTTCACAGTAGAAACAGGAGTGGCTGTTGGATTCTACTTTGTTAGTATATACTGCACTGGAATATCTCATTTGAAACTCTGCTAACAATAAATGAGGGGAATCGAAGAATCTGATTTTGGAATCTTTACACATATTTCTGTGCCAAATTGTAAAGCCAGAATATGATAACATGATTCGATTTCAGAAGCATACGTTTACAGAATCTTTCTTGTTGTAATTATTCACAAGAACGTCATTGTGTACATATTTCACACATATTTTGGGTGATACTTAACTGTGTGACAACTCTTCCTGTTCTTATCCTATTTTCCCTCCATAGCCCAAAAGTCTGAAGAGGAATTGTAGCACCCTTGTCCTACACACTCAGTATAAATGGATAGAGTAATGGGATACAATGGCAAATATTTATCTCGTCAGATAATAGAATGCAAACAATTACCTTTAAAATTGGGTAAATGCGAAAGAAAACAACAGATAGTGTTTGTTTGATGTTCTATGGGCCAGGAGGATTATAGCTTTTGTAAACAAGCATAGTCATAGCAGAATCTTTAAACAGGTCAGTCCAAGTGACTTATTTGGAATTTTGTCAACCTCTTAGCCTCTACAAGTTTGCTGTGGATTGGCGTAGCTTTTAATGCACTCTCTGTAAACTTTTTTTCCTCTGCTGGTAAAATCTGCAACCCTTTAGCCATAATTTTAAAGGATAGAGGTTGTGAGTGGTGAAATGATGTGTGCAAGCTCAAAAGCTAACACACTTGGAGACATGATAAGGCACAGTGAATCTTAAAGCCAGCACCTCATTAACATAAACATTCCCAGCCTCCTGCCTGGACACCTGCTAAATGGCCAGAAGTCCCAGTTGGGGAATTCCTGGAATGACCTTGTGTATTATGTGGGAGCAGGGCTTGGGAGTGCAAATGCATTTGGGAATTATGGAGGCCAAGGTACCAATGTGATCAGGAGATTTCTGGGCTACACACCTTGGCAATACCAATATGTGGCATCAAATCCCAGTGAATTGCAGCTTCCAGCTCCCCTCTCTTTTATGCAGAAGATCCATTTTGTCTAAGCAATTATGTATCTTTGGCCTCAACTACATCAATTTTATCCATTCCATGACCTAATATTAAATTTACGGCTTTGTAATCTTGACCTTCAGTTCAACCTACAGCAAGTTCATTGACACGCTTATTCTTGATCTGGCCCATACTCGGACCGCTTCCTTACAGTTACCAAAATCCTTATCTATTCTAATTACTGAAAGGATGGGCTTTTCTAGCACTGTTCTCACTGTCTATTTTCTCATCACTTGACAAATTTGCTACTTCTTCAAAAATCCAAAACAGTTCCTGCATGACGTGTTGTGTAATCATCAACACACCTTGCCCAACTATACTTGCTTGACTTAACTCATATTTTTTTGATTCCTTATTACTCAGATGAAGTGGAGTGTGATCAATCTCTTCTAGCCACATACACCTCTTTTGCACTTCCCTGGCTCCATGCACTCCATAGTTAACTAAACTCCTTCTCCATTATGTGCCTTAAAAAGCTTCAACACGACTGAGCTTTCTTCATTCCTCCTACCTGACAAATGAATAGTCTTTCCATCTTCTTTTCCTTTTACTTAGCCCTTCCATTTAATTTGCTTGCCTTTATTTCTTTTCCTTTTGCCTTTTGTTTTGTCTTGTTGAGACAATTTTATGTATGTTGCATGACACAAATGTTTTTGGCAGACAATTACATTGGAATTAATCAATCTGTACTGTGGAAAGAAAGAAGGATAATAATATGCAACCTGTAACTGGTTTATTTTTGTTCAAGAGATATAGTGATACACTTTAAAGGCGTAACAGAGTACTGATTTAATTTCTGTATTTTCAGGTTTCAAAGTAAAAAACAGTTGACAACACTATCTGTTCTGAGATCATACCCATTTCTCTGTTGGAGATCACAATCTCATCTGTGCAGTATTGACAAATTACTCTGATTTTGAATTTACACTACTATTTCATCCAAGTCACAGTGCAGGAACAAGCATCACAGGATCGATGTTGGTGTAATTTGCAAGCACTGCAAGCATTTGAGATCTTGATGCTTACCCAGATGTAGATTGTTTTCTAGCTATGAGTTTTATGAGGCATTAATAAAAACTCTTAGCTTATAGCTTGTAAACTACTTTATTTAAGAACTTTGTTTTGCAATGTCAGACTTCCTTTTTGGGTAACATTACAGTTTTGCAGGTGTAAAAGGTCTACCTATTCATGGGTTTTAAATGCCGACCCTGACAGTGACAGCCCTGTCCTGAGAATGAATAAAATACATTTTTTCCCTCTTTTTCAGTGACAATTGCACAATTCATGTGACTGTGTGTATATTGTTTGAGTAGTCGAAACAGATCAGAGTAAATGTTATTTAGATATGTTGGGGATTACAAGCAAGCAGGTGAATGTTGCAACAAATGTAAGTGACAAGGGAGTTAGGAAGTGCATGTTCCACGTTGAGGACTCCAGACCATGTGTAACCGAATTGAAAGTGCAAGAGTGAGGTGGGAGAATTGATGTGGAAGGTGAGGTTAAGAACGGGAAACGGAGCAATAATGTTGGAGGCAGAAAAGAGCAAGCTCAAGTGAAAAATAGAATTGTCTTTGGTTCAAAGCCAGAATTAAAGGGGGTGAAGACCTTTAGTGACAGCAGCTAGGTTAAGGTGATAGCTGATTAGTATCTTGCAGAAAAGGGGGCAAGCAGCGAGTTTGAACGATAAACTTGGCTGAAAAAAATAAGAGAAAAGGGGCAGAGTTGGGATCTGAGGGTGCCAGATTTTAGCTGTGCCAGTTTGGATGGTAATGTCGTGCAGCATAAAGCTGAATGATGTGATCTTGAAGGTATGGATATGGTCTGCTTCTATAAGAATTGGGCTGTTTGAAGGATTTTCCCAAATTATAATGATGACGATGGGTTGGCTTCAGCTTGGTGTTTGCCTCCTTCCTACTCACCGCATTTGTGAGGTGGCAGAGAGTGCAGGATTCATTGGAGAGCTACCAGCAGGTGAACTAGTGGAGCAATTCTAGTAAATGCTGGGGCTGAAAAATGCTTGAGATAAAGATGAGAAAAGAAAATAGAGTGAGGCTAGAAGGTGGCTAGGATAAAAGGCTGCTGTTGAGGTAGCGGTTATTTTATGAGAACAATGGAACAAGAGTAAACCAAAGTTATAGCATTGACGGTAACAGGAATTCAGGTACATGAAAAGGGAAAGCTTTGATGGGAGGATGGAATCTCTGCCTGGTGTGACAGTCAGGAAGTAAAACTCCTGGTCATTAGCAAAGTGATGGAAGGAGACATCAATAGCCAGTGGCACTTCCTCATCGATAGCCTGTTGGCTAGACCATTAAACTAAGACATAGGAGCAAAATTAGGGCATTCACCCAGCTGAGTCTGCCCTCCAATTCAATGCGAGCATGACTAACCTGATAATCCACAACTCTATTTTTCTGCCTTATCCTCATAATACTTTATTCCCTTACTAATTAAAAATCTGTCTGCCTCAATCTGGAATATGCTTAACAACCCAGCCTCGATAGCCCTCTGTGGTAAAGTATTCCATAGATTCGCTACCCTCTGAGTGAGAAAGTTCTTCCTGATCTCTGTCCAAAATAGGTGACCCCCAACTGTGAGATTATGCCTCCTGGTCTTAGGTTCCCGTGCATGGGGGAAACAACCTTTATGCATCTATTTTGTCAAGCCTGCTAAGGATCTTGGGTTTCAGAACAGGCCATATATTTGAGCTCCCAAAACTTTTCAGGAAATTAATCTTGGTACCCTTTAATCCTGTCATATTTTTTATTGTGAATACCCATGATAAGTTTGTGTTCCCATCTTAGACTGCATTTAATTGCCTCAAAAATCTCAGTAGGATCCAAGTAAAGAGCTCAAAGCTTTTCTTGTCTGAAAAGTCCAGATGCAGGACAACCGTCTACAATATAGAACAACACTTGGGATTTCCAACCCCTTGCACTCGAGAGACTTGCATCTTGCTAACATCCTGCTACTCTGCTGCCACAGATCTATAAACTCATAGAGTCGTAGAGTTATACAGCACAGAAACAGACCCTCTGTCCAACTCATCCATACTGACCAGATACTGATCTAGTCCCATTTGCCAGCATTTGGCCCATACCCCTCTAAACCCTTCCTATTCATGTACCCATCCAGATGCCTTTTAAATATTGTAATTGTACCAGCCTCCACCACCACCTCTGGCAGCTTGTTCCATACACGCACCACCCTCTGCGTGAAAATGTTGCCCCTCGGGTCACTTTTTTAAAAAAAAAATTTCCTTTTTCACCTTAAACTTATGCCCTGTGATTTTGGACTCCCCTACCTGGGAAAAAGACCTTGGGTATTTACCCTACCCATACCTCTCATGATTTTATAAACCAGATGATTTTATAGACCAGAATTATGTGCAGATTTGTCAAAGTTCAGATATTTAGGCCAATGTGAACAGATCCTTTGTTCGTGGGATTTAATGTGTCACTGACTAGGGCAGCCTTAATTGCCCATTCCTAATTGCCCAGAGGGCAGCTAAGAGTTAACCACATTGCAATGGGTCTGGAGTTACATATAGGCCAAATAAGGTTGGGATGGCAAATTTCCTTCCGTAAAGGATATTAATGAACCTGATGGATTTTTTTTAAATGTCAATTGACTCTGGCGACATGGTCAGCATTAGATGAGCTTTTTATTTCAGTTTTTTAAAAAAAATTAAACATCACCATCTGCCATGGTGGGATTTGGACTCCTGCCTTCAGAAGTTTAACCTGGGATTCTGGATTACTAGCCTAGTGACATTATCAAGATACTACCACCTCCCCCTGAATACCATCAAATTTTTAAATATCTAAGAGGGTTTTGTCTCAAGTCAAGAAGTGAACTGGGATGATATCTGATTTGACACCAATAGTGAGTTGATCTGATTGTGATTTCAACAGCAACATCATTTATAATCACTTGGGGGTCATACTGAACTTTCATATTGGTGCACGAATGAGACGCTGTCAAACTTTTTGTCTTGCATGGATCAGGGCAGAGAGAAGAATACCAAATTTGAGTGGGAGCAACAATTTATACTGCATAAAAAAGTTGTAATGGTTGATTAATTGGCAAGTCCACTCCAGTTGGGATGTTACCATTGACAATGCATCAGGGAAGTATTGTCTCATTTTGTTTAATTCAAAAAAGGCACAACGCCTGGATATGATTCTTCCTGAAGAGGTAGGTCCCTGCATATGAAATAATGTTGCTTCTAGGAAGCACTAGTGAGCTACATTGCTAGTGTTAATGATGATCTGGAATTGCTTGCTAATGTAATCCTATGCACACTCCGATTGTATAGAATTGAATACTGGTTTGCACCATGTAAGGATTTACTGGGGATAGATGAGACTTGCTGTGAGTTAAGGCATAGTGTCAGAGTTCTGGATGACTTCAAGCTAATGGAGAGTAGCATGTGGGAGGCAAGCCGGGGGTATGTTGAAATAGAGTTGAGGGAGCAAGAGATAAGTCTAAAGGATAAGTTGAGCTCCGAGAGAGCATGAGAGGAAAGAAACCAGAATACAATGCATGTTCAAGACTAGGGTGGAGAGGGGAATGATTCTTTTTTTGAAGGGCTTTGGTCCAGTGGGCTGGAGTAAATGAGGAAAGCAGCAACAGCAATGGGCGTGAACTCCTTCCAACATGTATTAGAAATGATGCTGGAAGATGATGAAGGTGTTCAAGAAGATAAAAACCAAAACAAATGCAGCTGCTCGAAATCAGAAACAAAAACAGAAGTTGCTGGAAAAGCTCAGCAGGTCTGGCAGCATCTGTGAAGGGAAATCGGAGTTAACATTTTGGGTCCGGTGACCCTTCCTCAGAACTGATGGTAGCTAGGAAAATGCTGGTTTATATATAGAAGATAGGGTGGGGGAGGGGGTTAAGGAGTAAATGATAGGTGGGGATAGAGCCCAAAGAGAGAGAAGAGCAGCTGGATAGACAAAGGAGTTGGTAATGGTCTGGCGAGGAGGGTGATTAGCTGTTAATGGAGACTGTTAATGGCAATGGTAGTGTGTAATGGCAGGCTATGTGATAACAAGGCCTGGTGTGTGGGGTAGGGGGCTAGGACTTGAGAGAGTTCAGGCCCTAAAATTATTGAACTAGATATTGAGATCTGGAGGGCTGCAAGGTCCCCAAGCAGAAAACAAGGTGTTGTTCTTCCAACTTGCACTCAGCTTCGCTGGAACACTGCAGCAAGCCTGAGACAGAGATGTTGGCCAGGGAACAGGGTGTGTGTTACGGCAGGCAACTGGAAGCTCAGGATCTTTTTTTGCAGGCAGAACGTAGATGTTCTGCGAAGTGGTCACCCAGTCTACATATTGTTTCCCCAGTGTAGAGGAGACCACACTGTGCGCAGCAAATTAGAATTTGGGAAGTACAGGTGAAGTGCTGCTTCACCTGGAAGGTGTGTTTGGGCCCTTGGATACTAAGGAGGGGGAAGGTAAATGGGCAGGTATTACACCTTCATTAGTTGCAGGAGAAGGTGCTGTGGGGCTGTGGCGGTGTGTTGGGAGTGAAAGAAGAGTGTCCTGGAGGGAACAGTTCCTGTGGTAGGCGGAGGGGAGGGGAATACCTGTCTAGTGGTGGTATCTTACTGGAGGTAGCGGAGATGGTGCCTGATGATCTTCTGGATTTGGATGCTGGTAGGATGGTAGGTAAGGACAAGGGGAACCCTACCACTGTTGCAGGAGGGAAGATAGGGGGTGAGGGCAGAAATGCGGGAGATCGGTCGGACCCAGTTGAGGGCCCTGTCGACAACGGTGCTGGGGAATCCTCGATGGAAGAAGGTAGACATTTTGGAGGCTCCCTTGTCGAAGTTGGCCTCATTGGAACATATGCGCGGAGACAGAGGAACTGGGAGACAGAGTCTTTACAGGAAGCAGGGTGCGAGGATGTATAATCTCGGTGGCTGTGGAAGTCGGTGGGTTTATGGTAGATATTAGTGACCAGTCTATCCCCAGAAATGGAAACAGAGATGCCGAGAAAGGGAAGGGAGGAGTCAAAGATAGACAAGGTGAAAGTGAGGGCAGGGTGGAATTGGAAACAAATTCGATTAACTTTTCCAATTTCGGATACATTGTGTACCACAGGGACCGTTATCTCTGGGACATCCTGGTCACTCTCCTTTACTTCCAACACACTGCCACACCCCAATCTAGTCTGCTGCATTCGCTGCTTGCAGTGAGGTCTCCTTTATGTTGGGAAAACAAAGTGTAGACTGGGTGGCTGCTTTACAGAACATCTACATTCTGCCCACAAAAAAGACCCTGAACTATCTGTTGCCTGCTACTTTAACACACCACCCTGTTCCTTGGCCAGCATCTCTGTCTCTGGTTTGCTGCAGTATTTCAGCAAAGCTCAGTGCAAGCTGGAAGAACAACACCTCGTTTTCCACTTGGGGACCCTGCAGCCCTCCAGGCTCAGTATTGAGTTCAATAATTTTAGGCCCTGAACTTTCCCATGTCCTAAACCCCGTATGACACACACCAGGCCTTGTTATCACAAAGTCTGCCATTACCCACTACCTATTGTTAGCCATTAACAGTCCCCATTAACAGCTATTCACCCTCCTAGCCAGACTGTTACCCCTCCTTTGCCTGTCCAACTGTTCTTCTCTCTCTTTGGGCTCTATCCCCACCTATCATTTACTCCTTACCCCCTCCCTCCACCCTGTCATCTGCTTATAAACCGACATCAGTTCTGAAGAAGGGTCACCGGACCCGAAACATTAACTCTGATTTCTCTTCACAGATGCTGCCAGACCTGCTGAGCTTTTCCAGCAACTTTTTTTTCTGTTTGTGTTTATGAAGATAATATGCAACAGAGAACTAAGCTGATTGGAATGCAAAAATAACAGAATGGTGGTGGAATAATGAGCAATTTTCTCAGGCAAATAGGAGCATGTGGTCCAGTTGGATGTGGTGTTGAATGACCATTATGCTTGTCCAAATCAGTTGCTATAGAAATACTGTAGTGAATGGGAAGCCCAAAAGGCTAGGCGGCTGAGATTTTGAAAGTGAATTTGGCGATTGAATATTATTCCACTCATGGTAAAACTGATGTAAAGTTGGGGTCTTTCAAGTGTATGTGGGTGGACACTAATACGAGGATGTGATCTGAAATGGGTTTTGTATGATTGGTAAGATGGGAGCAACAAGACCAGATGAGATGGCAGGTTCAATAGTGTGCCCATAAAAAAGTTGGGGAATTTATGTGGAGGGACTGATTTGGAGAAAATGAGAAAAAAGTGAGTATAATGAGTTGGAAGTTAAAATCAGAGAGGATGAGAATTTGTTTAATACAAACATTGAAGGAGGAAAACCGTAAAGGGGGGATTTTGTACCAGACGCAAGACAGAGTGAATTTATGTGAGAAGCAATGAAATGAGTGTTAACTTCAATAATGTTTCTGCACAGTCTTTTTTATGCCAGTATGATTAACGCAATCCCATCTCATTGGAATTTGATAGTGTGCAAATTCATTATTTCCTGTCATAATTAAAATGATACTGCAGAGTGCTTGGTAAAGAGAGGCATGTTAAAATTTTAATTACCCATGGTTTTAATTTTTAAATTTTTTTTTATGGTGGTTCAAGAACTCCAAGTCTTAAGTTTTACATTTTGTGTATTTTTACTATTTCAAACATGTATTTCAGGAAGGTGAAGGCGACCTCTCATCACTTTACTGCTTATTCTCTTCTTAAATGAACCCCATTTCTGTCCTGTGCTGGTTGTCTCAAAGCAACTTCTTACTGCTTATTAAGACTTCGAAGATACAAACCAGTAGGTTAGTAATTGCTTTCTTGAATCTGCCTTTAATAATTACACCTAGTAAAGCTGTCCTGAAAATTAGAAAGGCAGAGACTAATGGAAAACTAGATTTTTCACCGAATTAGAAAGCTAGACAATCTATATATTGACAACATTTCAAGTTGAAAGAGATCAGGAAAACTGCTTTGGACTGTCCATGCGAGGAAGGAAACAGAGGCTTGATGTACAATGACATGTACATTTTATGGAGGGAGAAATGCTATAACAGACTTCATAGAAAAGATGACTTTAGAAGGATCGATGCAAATGCTAACTGGATAGAAAGGAGTCCTGTAGTGGACTAGAAACAACTTAGACTACGGAACATAACTAAAAATGCTTGTGTGTGCCAAAATGGGATTATTAGTGTAGCTCCATGTGTCTGTAAACTGAGCAAATATCAATGTACTCTGATAACTTAGATAATGACTTAATTGCCTTTTCTAAAACTTGTTTCAGAAACTTTCCAAATAAAGACAAAATTGAAAGTATTGACATTAGTTTATACTTTGATCAGTTTCATATTGTAGTCTCAGTATTTTAATGTTTTTCAAAGGAGATGCTTTATCATTAAAGTAAGTTTTCATTTAATAGGTTTCAAGTACTGTACATATTGTATTATTCTTTACCTACACCTTTTGAAAACCTAACTAGAACATTTTAATGGATTAAGATCAGATTCCTTCCTAATTTTTAAAAAGCATGCTTTTGAGAATAATATTAATTCTCACTGCAGTCATCTTTACCCTGCATCTTCCCTTGTACCATTTTTTTTCTTAATCCAGCATTTTCTTTCCTAGCATTGATGGTGCAACAATTTGGAAGCCTGAACTGGTACTGTATAAAGAGGGGAAAAAAGTGACAAAATATGCACAAAATGTATTGTTTGAAAATTTAGGTGTTGATTATAAAACTTTGGCTTGTGCCTACAATGCACGAAAAATATTGATGTAAATGCATTTATCATTCTGACTGAAGTCATATTATTTTGTTCCGAGTGCTGGAATACATACCTGTACAAGACCAGATACAAGTATATTTCACGTGAGTCACAAAGACTAAAAATGAAAATATTATCTGCAGGCCTTGGATAAACCAGAATGGAGGAGTCATGATTTTTATTTGTATTGCATTAATTTAATTTAGAAAAAAAAGTCATATTTTAACCTTTTAGACTCATACTCTTCAGATTGTGAAATTTGAGCTGCTTGCCTGACTGGTAGAGGTACAAATTTGTTGGTATGCTATTATGCTAAATAAACTTGAGCACAGGAAGCAAAATCAGACCCTGAACATGCGCACAGGGATCATGCATCTATTCTGTGATTGCCATGTACAAGTGCTAATTGTGCTGTTCATTGGTTATATTTATCAACAGGGGTCCAAAATTGTAACTTGAGGGCAACCTTTTAAAATTAGCCTGCACCTTGTACATGGGAGGAAGTGCACTGTGACTGGAATGGGTGCTTGCAATTTCAGAATTTTGCTCCCTCCCTACCTTGCACACTAAAACCATTTCATATTTGGGTAGTTGAAATCCCCTACTACTACTCCTGCCGTACACTCTTATTAAAATTTCATTACATATTTGACCCTCAACCTCTCCCCTGACTGTACGTTTGCGAGCAAGTAGTATACAGTCAACAGTGTGTTTGCACTTGTAATTTTTCTACATGGACCTATATAACCTAATTAGAGGATCCATCCAAGATATCATCCGTTTTCACTTGTATAAGTGATTCCTTGAGCAATATTGCGATCACCCCTTTTTTTTTATCCCCTTTCTAGCTTGTCTGAATATCTCATAACCAGAAATATTGAGCTCCCAATCCTCTGCATCTTCCAACTAAGATTTAGTCATATGATATCATATCCCCACATGGCTATCCGTGCTTTCAGCTTGTCAGTCTTAGTACTCAGCCTCCATGCATTAAAATGTATTCCATTAGCTTCGCTCAACTCATTTAGTCTGTTTCCTTTGCCTTCCAGAATTACTTACACTCCCATTTAACGTCTAACTCCATCTCATATTCACTTCCCTCTGAACTACTTGTCAGGCTGCCGCGCCCCTACCAATTCATTTTAAATCCACCCTGACAGGATTAGCAATCTGTGCACAAGGATGTTGGTCCCATCCCTCTTCAGATGTAGCCTTACCAATTCATACAGGTGTCTTCATCCTCTGCCCACAACCAAAGCAATGGTCCCAGTGCCTCAGGAATCTAAATCCCTCCCTCCTACGCTATCTGTTCAGCCATGCATACTTAGAGTCATAGAGCTGTACAGCATGGAAACAGACCCTTCGGTCCAATTCGTCCATGCTGACCAGATATCCTAAATAAATCTAGTGCCATTTGCCAGCATTTGGCCCATATCCCTCTGAACCCTTCCTGTTCATATACCCATCTAGATGCCTTTTAAATGTCGTAATTGTACCAGTTTCCACCAATTCCTCTGGCAGCAGAATTCCATACACACACCACCCTCTCCGCAAACAAGTTGCCCCTTAGGTCCCCTTCAAATGTTTCCCCTCTCATCTTAAACCTGTGCCCTCTAGTTTTGGACTTCCCCAGAGTAGGGGAGGATATTTATCCTATCCATGCCCCTCATGATTTTATAAACCTCTGTAAGGTCACCCCTCAGCCTCTGATGCTCCAAGGAAAATAGCCCCAGTCTATTCAGCCTCTCCATGTTGCTCAAACCCTCCAACCCTGGGGACATCCTTGTAAATGTTTTATGAACCCTTTCAAGTTTCACGATATCCTTCCAATAGCAGGGAGACCAGAATTGCACACAGTATTCCAAAAGTGGCCTAACCAATGATCTGTAGAGCCACAATATCCCAACTCCTAAACTCAATGCACTAACCAATACAGGTAAGCATAGCAAACACCACCTTCACTATCCTGTCTACCTGGGACTCCACTTTCAAGGAAATATGAACCTGCACTCCAAGGTCTCTGTTCAGCAACACTCCCCAGGACCTTAGCATTAAGTTTATAAGTCCTGCCCTGATTTGCCTTTCCAAACTGCAGCACCTCATAGTTATCTAAATTAAACTCCATCTGCCATTCATTGGCCAATTGGCCTGTCTGATAAAGATCCCATTATACTCTGAGGTAACCTTCTTTGCTGTCCACTACACCTCCAATTTTGGTGTCGTCTGCCAACTTACTAACCATACCTCCTATGTTCACACCAAAATCATTTATATAAATGACAAAAAACAGTGGACCCAGCACCGATCCTTGTGGTACACAGGCCTCCATTCTGAAAAGCACCCTCTGCTTTTCTACCTTCAAGCCAGTGCTGTATCCAAATGTCTTGTTCTTCCTGTATTCCATGTGATCTAACCATACCAACCAGTCTACCCTGAGGAACCTTGTCAAACGCCATATAGATCACATCCACTGCTCTTATCAATCCTTTTCGTTACTTCCTCAAAAAACTCGATCAAGTTAGTGAGACACCATTTCCCACGCACAAAGCGATGTTGACTATTCCTGATCGGCTCTTGCCTTTCCAAATACACGTACATCCTGTCCCTTAAGATTTCCTTCAAGTTGCCACCACTGATGTCAGGCTCACTGGTCTGTAGTTCCCCTGGTTTTCCCTACCAGCTTTCTAAATAGTGGCACCATGTTAGCCAACCTCCAGTCTTCTGGCACCTCACCTATGGCTATTAATCTTCCAGCACTTCACCTACTTCTGCTTTATCGTTGTGGATGGTTGTATCTTCAGAATGAATACAACAAAGCAGCTGTTATAATGAAATGGATTCCTCCATAGGGTGTGAGACCTGACAGAGACTAACTCCTGTTTTTTCACCCTATCACAGACCTTTCTTTTGCTTTTGTCCTAGATGCCCCTTGCTTAAAAAAAATTATTTAGATCACAGACATGAAATATTACTCTGTTTGCTCCCTGTACAAACGGTGTTTAACCTGCTAAGTATTCCCTCCATTTTTTGCTTTATTTTAACTTCCACAAATACTTTTCTTATAGATTTTGATTTCTGATTTCTAATTTTTTTCATTCTTAAATCTCTCAATCTCCCTAAACAGATTAAATGTAAATCCGTGGATTTTTTCCTCACTCTACTTTTGTTTCAAAATGGTTTTCAAATGTATTCCTTGCCTGCCATGCATGTCCAATTTTCATCTCTGTTCACGTGACAAATTAGGCTATTGTACCACATGTTTCAACAGTTCTATCGAGTCATTCAATTTGTTATTCTTTTCTAAACCCGAACACTGAATCCATTAGCTTTTATATGTCGGATAGCCATTCAAGACCTTGGTAATGTGCTCTGTCCTCTGCCAGTTCATGTTGCCATCTTTCCAGTATTGTTTTTGAGAGCTATCTAGTCTATTTTCCTAGAAATGCACTCAGTTGCAAAATTCTTTAATGTGCTTATGTATGACATTTCTAAAAAAAAATCTATGTACGTGTTTACAAACAAGTAGTCTTTGGCGTAACTAGTTTCCAGTACTTTGATAGATTCCTATGGTCCTTGTGTGGACTGTCTCCATTACAGAGATTGTTGACTGTGTAAACATCCTGAGGGACACCACTTGGCAAGCACAGATTGAGGCAAGGAGAGAGGTCTCCATGAACTTCCACCGCCCATATAGGGATTAAAACCATGAAATTCTGCATCATGCTCTGGTCATCTGGACAACTGAGCTAATCGTTTATTGATAACATTGAATAGCAAAATTATGTTTTTTTGCAAGAAATTGATTTTCAGTAATTAGGGTATAACCTGAATGAAGAAGACTGAAAGTACCTCCACCTGTAAAATAGAAAGAGATCTGCATTCTTTATATTTTAAAATCTGTGTAGTCTTGCATTTTCAAATTGTTATGGCTTATCCTTTGATTTATCAAGATTATGTTCCTTTTATTATCCCTGAATCAAAGCTTCCTATGAAGAAGAAAAATGGTCCATTAATCAATTTGTAAGGAGTGAAATAATGTTTGGTTTAATCTGTAAAATAGAACATACCATCTTGATTTTTTAAAAAAAATTATTTTACCTTTCTACTATTTAATCTGTGGTGAAGGAATGTATGATTGTTGTGGAATTTTTTTTCTATCGTTCTGTTACTTTATTCAGTATGTTGTGGTCAGCACAAAAAAAGCCCTCAAACTGAACAGAGAATGTGCCAAAACAATTAAATCAATGATTCATGACCACATAGAGAGTTGGGCTGCTATGGTATGTTGTGTCTGCAGCTATAGATGCACATACATTTAGACTCATGTTTTTTCTTTCTCACACATTCCAAGGAAATGTTTTTTTTTTAGTTTGTAGTGTATGAAGTTTATTCAAATGTCTTTTTTTAAATGTTCATGTAAATACTTCATTTTCTGGTTGCATTGGATTTACTCATTCAGTTTTTTTGTTCTTTTGTCCAGATGTATAAGTTTTCTTATAAATATCTGGAATTAATGATGACCGTGAATCTATTGTCGATTATTGAAAAAAAACCATCTGGTTCACTAATGCCCTGTAGGGAAGGGAAACTGCCAGCCATTCCTAGTCTGGCCTACACGTGACTCCAGACCCGCAGCAATGTGGTTGACTCTTAACTGTCCTCTGGGCAATTAGGGATGGGCAATAAATGCTGTCTAGCCAGCAATGCCCTTATCCCGTGAATGAATAAAGATGCAATTTTAACAGCTATTGATTGTGCACAAGTGTGGCAGCACTGAGATTGAGATACAGAAGGTTTGAATAATTACAATACTTCCAAGCTGATATTATTACTGGGAAGGTGGTGTGAACAAGCAATAGAGGAATATTTAAATATCATTTTACTTTTAAGAATGTGCTGATTATATATCAAATTTTTTGAAATTTTATAGCTGGGGAAAATTGGTCCCAGACTGAAATCTGGCTTGATGGATCATTTTAAATTTTGGTTTTAACAATGAAGCAAGAAGTTAAGATAAATAGAATAAACCAAGCTATTCAAATGTAACTCATGTTTAAAAATTTGGAACCACTGTAAAGTACAATCTTATTAATCCCAAGAACACTCCTATATACTCAAACAATAGATAATTCCTTTCTCTATCATTCATTCGGGGCTTAAATTAACAATGACTTCATTAACCATGACTTGAGAATCTGAGCCTCTGCCTGGAACTTTTACACAATGCCAATGGTGTTGCTCTTAAATAAAACATTTTATTAAATACTGATCCTAATTCTCTTTAACATGATAATCTAAGAGAGGTTCAGGATGTTATTAATTGTTTGAAGATTTTGAACAGCTTTGTTGCACCAATGTGCTTATTTCCAAGATAAATTGGAGATAAAAAGGAGCATATGCCCTTCCAGAGACCACTTAGTGCACTGAGATTTCAAGTATCTAAGGGTTGAGTAGATGGATAGTTTGCACAAGTCCCTTCTAAGTTGAGGCTTGCTTCCTGACGGTGTTGTCAACATTAATTCACTGTAATTTTATTCTGATGATCATAGCTTTGTACAGACTGCAAAAATATCTTAAACAATGGATAGTGTTATCAAAATATCAGTTTGAAAAATTGGTTTTGCAGCAGTTTGCCCTGGTGCGAATTTAAACATTTTCACCTAAATTACAGAAGATTGTTGTGTCTTTCCTGTGTGGTGAGGAGAATACCTGGGGATTTTCTTCAGGCCACTGTAGCCACCTTTCTGCAAGAAACAATACCAGACATTAATTGCTCTATTTGGGATAAGTCTGGAGCATTCAGGCTGAGAAGCTGCTCCCTTTCTGGGAAATTGGTGCAGTGGACCGCGTGGAACAGCCAAGGCTTTTGTCTATTTTTTTCTATCAAGGCTGAAAGCACCGTCAAAACTAGAAAGAAAGCAAATCTACAGGAAATTAAAGACCAAGGTCCAACAAAATCCCATGACTGGACAGATGGTAAGCGGAAAAAGCACAGGGAATTTAGCAATTTGCTGTTAGCCATGACATGTGGATTCTTTGGTGTAGTCAAGATCATCTATAGCCCAAGTACCTAAGGACATGCCCCACTCTGAGCTGAGAATAGAATGGTGCTCATCAAGAACAGAAAAGCAGTCAGTGCTTCATGAAGGTGCTGTGAAGTGCAAAATCTAGTTCTGTGCCACAGTCAGTTGCATTAGGGAGAATGCAGCCTGATACAAGTTTTTGAATGTTTATATACACATGCCTTTCACGTACCCCTTGTTGATCAGAAATATAAATGGGAAAGGTATCTTATGGTTTACTGTGTTGAATACCATTTTAAGTCTGTTTGAATTGTGCCCATAGCTTCAAAACCTGGAAAATTTGTAATGAGAATGAAGAGGGTTGGGGATTCTGCATTCAAACTACCACTTCAAATTCCAGCCTTACCCTCTAAGGTAACTGGATCAACGTATAACCTATGAAAGTTCTAGTCATTATCATATTTTCAGCGTGTTGTTTGTTTGTTTTAGCAATGTTAAGCCATATTTCTGCATCTAGGTGGTAAAGATAAATCTCTGAGAAGTTATTGCACTTAAAGATATGCAGTTGCCTTTAAATCCTTTTGATGTGATAGGAATTGAAATTTGTTGAGAGGATTCCTGCAGCACAGTGCTGCTGCTAGAATTGCATGAACCACTTCATTCATTAAATTTTATTTAACACTTGCAGATGTATAGTTGTACTAATATAATTTTACAAAAAAAAATCAGCAATTTAAAGCCAGTATACCCATTCTGCATGAGAGAGCCTTGTGTTTATACTTTGTCTATTTTTGACAGCATTAAGAAATGTTCTGTTTCCCAAGCACTCAAAGTAACTGATTCAGTCCTGAGTCTCTGCTTTTACACCGTCCATGTCAAGGATGGGTTTTTTTTTTGATGGAACAAGCCCTAACGTCCCTCCTGAATATTTTCACATGATACATTTGAGATTTTTGCATTTTCAACATGTGAACATAACATAATACAGTCCATCCTACATTCAAATTCAGTCCTTTTCCTTGGCCTGATTGTTGAGAAATTTGCTGATGTGTTCTCCATGACTGTTTTCTGCAAGTCTGTCTTCACTGGTTAATGTATGCATTTGGAATTATATAGCTGCAGACCGCACAAAATTGGCCTGATCAGCAATCTTTTAAATGGGGCCCGAGCCATTTTCTCACTTGCATTTGATGCAGAAATAGAGCACGCCAAATCTATCCTCTGGGACAATGGCTATTCTGATCAGATCATTATTTGATGTGTATTGCTCAAACTCTCAAATGGGCCAAAGGCTGCCACTTTGGGACTTGAAAATTGCCCAGTCTACTTCAATTATCTGGAAAGACAAAGTGTCTCATAAATCTGAACAACAGGTTAAGCAAGCAGTTTCACACTGCTCCTATGGAGTCACTGCACAAGTTGTATTTTCCACCAAAAGCATGCAGTCATCAGTCTAAAAATATAGTTCACCTACCTCACTGTTGAACAGTGTTGTGTATGCATTTCAGTACAGGTATTGGTGTAGTGCCAAGTACATAAGCCACATGTTCCAATATTTGTGATTTGAATCAAACAGCATGTTCCTTTGAATGCTCATAATATATACAGAATACAGAGAGTACCCAACCAGGCAGCAATGGAAAAACCCCAGATCAAATGTCTTGAGTGCTCTTAAAGTGTGATTCTGTGTTTGGGCAGCAGTTGCCAAATATTCCTGAATGTACTAATAGCTACATTAAGAAATAACGTAAGGTGATCAACTAAGACAGTAATGCAACTCATTTACTGTTTTGAGAATTGACATACATTCAGACACAGGGACCAGTTCTCTGCAAGCATTGGCATTTTTTTTTTAATTATCAGGGAGCTCGGGGAAATCTGTAGTTCCCCATCGCTTTTCTGATGGCAATGACTCAACCAAACACCCTGTATAGAATTTGTTACAATTGTTTGGAATTTGGTATTCCTGATTAATTAAAAAAAAAAATCTTTGGCAATATGCTTCACATTTCAGTAATTTTCAAGTCATGACAATGCCTTTTTTTGTGGCCACCCTATCCAATGCTCCTCATTCCCTTTTTCTACATCACTTAGATATAATTTTTCAGAGATAAAATGTTTGCGGGTTCCAAAAGATACTTTCTTTTTCTTCATGCCTTTGCGCTCTTCTTACAACTCTACTTCCAGTCCTACATGCCTGGGAGATATCTTCACTTCAGCTCAGGCCTGTTCCTCATCCCAGTTTTAACCATTCCTCCACTGTGGCCATATTTTCAGTTGTTTCAACCCTTACACTTTGAAGTACAAATCTAATCCCTGTACCTTTCTTTTTAAGACAATTCTTAAACCTACCTTTTCAATTGGCCTAACATCTCTTTACGTGGCTTGCTGTTAAATATTGTTTGATAATCAACCTTTGAGAAGCACCTTGCGCTGTTTTACTGTGTTAAAGGAAATGTACAAGCCAGTTGTTTGGGCTCTTGTAGTACAGTGGTATGTCCCTACCTCTGAGCCAAGAGGCTTGTGTTCAAGCTCTACTGTTCCATAGGTATTGAATAACATGCCTGAACAGGCTGTTTAGAAAATATCTAAGTTGGTATAGTGGATAAAGTCACTGCTGTAGTAATCCAGAGGCCTAGGTTAACGCCCTGGGGCCACATGTTCAAAGGGTCTTGTGGTACAGTGACATTGTGCCTAGTATCTCTGAGCCAGAAGGCCTGTGTTCAAGTCCCAGAGGTGTGTCTCAACATCTCTGAACACACTGATTAAAAATATCTATGTCCATTGCATTGAGTAATGCTGATAAATCAGCCAGCGAGAACATGTGCAGAATTTGCTTCCAGCACCAACGTTCCTCCTAGATATTTCAAACAAGCAGCAGCTTAGATAAAATCTAATTCAGTCACATTAAAAACTAGGAATAGTAACTGAGACAAGAGAAAATGGAATGTAAGCTGTTACCAACTGTTCACCATATACATGTTAGGATTTTTAAAAAGATAGTCCTGTCTTTTGCCTAAAAGACGTGATTTTAATAAACATCTATCTATTGTGGTACTGTAGATACACTGATGAAAGATGTACTATTGTACAGTGAAGGTATAACCCCGTCACCCCTCTCCATACAAACAGAATCTAAAATTCCTTAACCTTTTCCAAAGTCATGCATGAAATGTCAGGTGAAGCCCTCAGGTATACGTTAGAGACCAAAATGTACAGCAAGATGATATGAATCACTGTCGCTCTAAAATGTAGAATCAGCAGTTCCAAACCCTTTCTACCTGGACATGTAAAAGGGAAAAAAGCTGTTCCAAGAGGTTTAGTATTGATTTTTTTTTTAACGAACAAAGAGACTTTCTGTGGTTACATGATATATCATAATCAGGTAATTTGTACACGTGTTTCAACAGCTGAAGAACTCTACCTTAAAAAAAATTGTCAACTTGCAAAAAAGTACAGAATACATCCAATATTGAGCTTTTAACAAACAAAAAATCTTATTGAAAAGATCAAATGTCAGCTATTTTCGTTGAAAACGTTGTTTCGCGATATGTTACAATATTCTAATCACTGTGTTGACCTCTTACCTCCCATTCCCCCTCCTCGGGTTACATATGATTAGAAACATTGTGCTCTCTAGAGTGAATTTTCCTTGCTGTGCTGTATTTGCTTCAAAGAAAATTTACACCTCTGAATCAAAAATCAATAGTATCTTGATCCAGCATACAACAGACATCCTACGTAGTGCCAAGGAAAACCGATTAAATAGAAGGACTGCCTCCATGAGGCAATGAAACAACTCTGAAATATATCCTAACACGAAGATGTATATCTAAAGCTATACCAAGGAGAAAATAGACACCCAACTCCCTCCAATCACTTCATCCTGCAGTAAAATATAATTCTTCCCATGGTTCAATCTGTGCCTCTCACCATGAAGCTAAGAGATTTTTTTCCTCCCAATGGCCACTTCATGTTAAACAGCATTGAAATGTACAATAGCATACCTGTCTCCATTGCATAATCTGTGATGAAGACAGACAATAAAAATGATGACTTTTACAACAAATTACATGACAAGATTTCAAGTTCTAAGACTTTTATTGTAATAAGCTGAACATGACATCAACTAAACATCATCTAATAGGTAACTAATACTCTAAACTACAAAGAAGAAAACTCTTATTAATCTTTTAATGTGCCTAATAGCCCCACACCATGTGCGTACATGATATAACAACATGCTCTCCAATGGATTAGTCTTTTAGGAAACAGTCCTCAGCCACTTCCAGCTTCCTATGGGTTCACAGTCAACACAGTGTGGAGCTGAAGGAACACAGCAGGTCAGGCAGCATCAGAGTAGTAGGAAGGTTGACATCTTGGGTCGGGACCCTTCTTCAGTTCTGAAGAACACCTACTGAGTTGCTCCTCCTCCACACTCTGTTGACTCCGACTCCAGCATCTGCAGTTCTTGGTATCTTCCTACGGGTTCACATTTCCCTGCTTCACTGAATTGTAACATATTAACTGTTGAAGGCTTTTTCCGTCAGTTTGAGAATTGTCAACCAGCTACCGGCAATAAAGTCTGTCCTAGCAATTTGTCTTCATTGCTTTGGTAGGGCGAATCTTCCATCGTCTTTTTGATTAGAGTCCATCCTCACTACAGTGTTTTATCTGGCAATTTGCCAAGGAATTGCAAGTTGCTTCTCTCTGCTGACTACACTAGTTGTACTCTTTTTTGTCTATCTGAGTTTCTGCTTGTGTCTTTCTTTCTCGTTCTCTCTTTCTATCTATCTCTCTCTCAAAAATCAGAGGTCTGTCCAAAGTTTAGCCCATCTGCTTCTCCCTTTGTTTTCAAGTCTGAGCATTTTGCACCTAATTTTCAGTAAGTTTGAGTCCCCTGTCCCGACTAACCAGGCAACCCAAATTGTTATGGAGCAGAATTCAAAACATCTCGTGACCCTCTTTATTCCTGGATTCATCTGTGGGTGGCACGGTGGCTCAGTGGTTGGCACTGTTGTCTCACAGCACCAGGGAACCGTATTCCAGCTTTGGGTGACTGAGCAAACTCCACACATGGGTTTACTCCGGGTGCTCCGATTTCCTTCCACAGTCCAAAGATGTGCAGTTTAGGTGGATTGACTATGATAAATTGCCCTGTGGTGTCCAGGGATATGCAGGCTAGGTGGGTTAGCTATAAATACAGGGTTGGGGGACTGGGTCTAAGTGGGATGCTTTTCAGAGGGTCAGTGCAGACTTGATAGGCTGAAAGGCCCTTTTCCACGTTGTAGGGATTCTATGATTCTGTTTGTTTGACCTAGAATTAAAGACAGTCCAAAGCGCGTTGTCTTATAAAGCATTGCATTTGTAGCAGAACAAAGGAAATGTACAAAAGCAAGTGGGTGAACTGGTCGGGGAATTGTAAAGCACATGTTTTGAATTCAATTGATTAGGAAACCATGTCACCAGGAGGAATTTCTGAAACTGGCAAATGCAGCAGATGGAGTCTTTGAAAAGTTGAGACCTAAGTCATGTGGAGAGGTGGAACTTGGTGGTAGCCTATGGTAACAAAAATGTGCATCAGGCCTTCACCTGTGGTTGTCAAGTCGAGGGCTGAGGTAATTGATATTTCCAAGATATAGGTAAGCTATCTTCCATACTACCTTCCTTCTAGTCATCACCAGAGATGTGCAGGCTATATTTAAACAGATAGAAATAGAACCAACAACTACTTTTATTATATAGTGCCTTCAAGACAATAAAATATCCCAAGGCATTTCAAAGGCGCATTATTCAAGCAAAATTTGACAGTGACCTATTTAAGAAGATCTTAGGCAGCTGAGCAAGAACTTGAACAACTAGGTTAAGGAGAATGTCTTAAAGATGGAAAGAGAAGGGGAGAGGGAATTCCAGCCCTTCATGCATTGGCAGCTGAAGGTACAGCCACCATTAGTGGAGCTACTATAATCGGAAATGTTTGAAATCAGCATTAGGGAGCAGGTATCTCAGTAGGGGTTGGAGGAGATTAAAAATAGGGAAGGGCAAGGTGAGGGAGGGTGGGATGTTAAATCAAGGATACAAATTTTAAAATTGATGCTCTGATTAACAGAGAGCCAATGTGGCTCAGCAAATAAGGGGCAATGGGTGAAAGGAACAATGTGATGGTTAGGATACAGGCAACACAGCTTTGGATGATCTCCAGTTTATGAAAAGCAGAAAATGAAATTGGTTGGCTGATAATCAAGTCTAAGTAGCAGATAAGAAGGAGGACCTGAAGGGCAGAAATGGAGTCTTGCGATGATACAGAGTTTTGGATGTAGGCTGTTTTAATGATGTTCCTGGGATCAAGATAATTTTGTCCTTCTGAAAGCTCAACATGGCTAAAGAGTAGAAGAAGAGGTATTTTTTAGGAAAAATGTTCATACAAACCTTTCTTTAGATTTTATCACCAAATAAGTGAAGTATGGAAACTGTAAATGCCGTTTCATGCTGCAAGAACACCTAGCCGTCAGGAACTGTCTGTTTCTACAAAGATAAGAAAAATTGTGTGAGTTAATATATTTAACAAGTGTCAGTGTAATGGGTTAGTTGGAAAGTGACTAAATGCCCCCAATTAGAAATAAAATTTAGAGGTCAGTTGTCTAAGAGTAGAGCTTATGGCTTTTACTTAATATCGTGCTGAATCAAACAAATGCTATGTGTTATATTGAATAGCAACATGTATTTTTGATTCAAAATCTGGTTAAATATTCAATTCTAAACAACATCATGAATTTTCCCCATTGATCTTGGTTCATGTAGTCTGTGCAAATAATCTAATTTTAGCTGGGGTGGGATTGTTGTATAAAACTATCCATTCAAAGCTGAAGTTTAAACTGGCAATCATTCATAGACACCATGATAAGTGTCTTGTGAAGTGCAAATTTTATTTTAGTGCGCTAATGCATAGCTTATAAGGCTTTCATTAAGATATATCATCGGTGGGAGTTTAGGAGGAACATTGCATTAAAGTTCCAATTTTTCTTTGGACTGCATTATGCTGGTGATGTTTATTTTAAAAAAAAAACATTTTGCATTCTCCTGGTATAGGGTCCCTTGCATTAATAACACAGTGTGCTATCAGAATGCCCGTCTCCCTCTTGCAAACGTAATGATTCCAAGCTATCATTATTTGTAATACTTGTACAGGTAGTTCTCCTATAACACAATACTTGTGTTCTTGTGTGACTTCATGCTATAGAAAATCGTGCTGTAGAAATCACGTTATAGGGAAATTGGTATACAGTACAGTAGAAAGTTTGCGTTACCCAAACAGTGTCCACTATTCATCAATTGTGTTACAGCCAATTTGCGTTAACAAAACATGTGTTATAGCAGAAATACCTGTAAGCCAAGATTTTCCTTTCAATTCAGTTTTTGATGTGCAAGAGGCAGAATTGGAGAAAGGTGGATTTTATCATGTTCTAAGGGATAAGGAGAGGTAATGCATAGAAGGATTTGAAAACAAAGATAAGGTTTTAAAAATTGAACTATTACCAAACTGGAAACCATGACGACGAAGGGATCTTGGTGCAAGTTAAGGCACAGGATATAGAGATTTAAATGAACTCTACAGAATGGCAGCCTTCAATAGATTCATTTTACTCACCAAAATGCATTTAATCTTATCTGAGTATCTCCCATTGCTACACATTATTTGTTTGTTTTATCATTTGGCACTGTAGGTTCTATACTAAGGGGATACTGCATTACTAATAGTTCTGTCTTTTGGGGAGATGCTACACTTGGACCACCATCAGATGAACTTAAAAGATTCCATGGCTGTAATTCAGAAAGAGCATGTTCAGAATGTATACCTTCACCCTCTTGTGAGCAAGACCAAACAAGTTGAACTGCTCAGTAATTTCATTTTGAGTGGGACCTTGCTGCGGTTACCCAGCTAAATGATTGCATGATGTAAATCACACCTCATTGATCACCTGAAGGTTGTCTTTGAGGCTCACTGGGGGGAATGCCTAATAAAGTAACAGAAATGAGTTGTTAAAATAAAGGTTTAGTTGAAAAATGTATCCCTCGGAAGATGGTTGAGCAAAACATTCGGATGCAGATACAAAGCGAAGCCAGTCATGTTATTCTTAAGTTTCATGAAAAAACGCAGGTCCAACCATAGAGAGGTGACCTCCACCAAGGACAGAGCCAGGAGACCGGCTCCAAATCCATCCCAGCCAAAAAGGAGATCAAGCCCAATGTTTTTGCCGCAAATCTGACCTCTTGGATGGACCACTTGCCTGATTAGCTGGTGCGAATCAGAGTTTCTTTGATAACAAACATGTACGTTCTAGTCTTGAGCTTGAGATAGTGATGATAGAGGGACCGATTTCTTCCTATCACATGACTGAGGATTTCTTCAGCTTTTACTGCCTGCTATTGGCACATGTGGGAAGGATTTACAAGTTGACCTCAACCTGTTTGTCACATTATGAATGCACCGTCTTTGGCCATCAAGTCGTGGACTGGGACTTGAACCGGAGTTTCTGGCTCAGAGGGAGGGAGGCAACAACTGTGCCACAAAATTGCTATCGAGTAAAATGTTGAATTCAAAACTAATGAAACTGCACACTTGTAAGTTTCTCCATGAAAGTTTGTGTATGTAAATGAGATTTTTCTTACTAGTATAATGCCATGTTGAATAGTCTGGTATTCTATACAGAGAGGGCATGACTGGCTAGGTCAGCATTATTGACCATCCCTAATTGCACAAGGGGTAGTTAAGAGTCAAACCCATTTCTGTGGGCTTGGAGCTACATTTTGGCCAGCCCAGGTAAGGCTGTCATATTTCCTTTCTTAAAGGACAGTAGTGAACCAGATGGGTTTTAATGACACTGACAATTGACAGTGGTTACATGGTCATCGTTCAGCTACCTTTTTTTCCCCCATATTTTTATTGAATGAAAATTTCATAGGATTCGAACCCAAGACCCGAGAGCAAACATGCTGTCTGCACATATAATTGTGAGAGAAGCCTAGGCAATTGGCAAATTCATGTGGGAACTGAAGATATCTATTTTGATGTTCAAGCATTATTGATACTGAGGAATCAAAACCCTTTCATGTTAGAAGTGATTGGCAGCAGAGGGAATGGGACCTTCTGGTCCATTGACCCATATCGGTTGGTTTTGTAGAGAGGGTTTTCTCCTTGAATTTAAGGAGAATACGTAGTAAACTTCTGGTATTGTAGATTAGATAGCCAATTGTAGTAATCTACATTTTGCAGATTTATAAAGGTACTGTTATCAATAAGGCACCATCAAGACTCAAGACTGTATAAAGTTGACAGCCTTGTCACACTGTTTTCTAAACAATCTGAATCTATCAGTTGCCCAGAAGCCTGGCTTTCCAAGTCTGTTTAACCTGTAAGCTGTCTGAAATTTTACTCCTAGAAGTCTCACCTATTTGCAATGATCTTTGAAACTGGTCTCAGCTATAATTTGGTAGCCAGTGGTTTTTTGACACACAACTTCAGTTGCCCTACTGACTTACCTTTCTAAACAATTCTAAACAAAGATGGTAATTTCCCATTATTTATTGCTAGTCAACCTGCTAGCCTACTGTGACTACATGTTTTTATACAGACTGTCACAGGATTGTGAACGAGTTCTGCTCTGGAATCCGTATACAAGTGGGAACACACAGCTATCTAATCTACACTACCAGAAGTTTACAATGTAAAGGAGACATTCATAATTACAAGAAATGTTTGTATGCTGGGTCTTTAAAATTTCACTCCTGTCTGAGATCACACTCGTAAATCAGATGTTTGTAAATCAGGGACCCCTTTATCTCTTAATTTTTTTGTATACACAGTGTTTAACTTTAACTTGTGATTTTGTAGTCCATATGTAAATGATGGTGTGCAGGCAATTCAGTTCTATCCACTCAACATTAAGGAGCAATTGAATACGTGAAATACAATTAAGTATGTGGGCTCTGGGAACTCCTCAGCTGGAGTGCTAAAGATTTGTGTACCACAAACAGCTGCTCCCCTGACCAAATTGTCCCATCATAGTTAAAACATTGCTGTACCTAGTGATGTGTAAGATTGAAGAGGCATCCCCTATTCTAAAACAAAAGACCTGATGAATCTAACTTAGTGAATTACTGCTTAACAATAATTTGCATTTGTATAAATCTCTTTTTAACATAGTAATTATGTCTAAAAGTGCAGCAAAGGGGCGTAATTATATAAACAAATACACATAATGTTAAAGAAGCTATCAGGATAAATGCTCAACAGCTTGGTTAGAGGTAGGTATTAATGAGTGCCTTAGTGGGTGCTAGTGGTGGAGAGCTTTCAAGAGAGAGTTCCAGAGTTTAGGACCCAGGAAGCTGATGGCACAGCTGCCAGTATGGAGGAACAGGCTAGAGACTAAATTTGGTGAGAGTACAGAGATCTGAGTCTTGTATAGCTAGAGAAAGTTGCAGAGATAAGGAGGGATTAGAACATGTGGATGTGAATGTGAATTGGAAAGTAGAGATGATCGGGAACTGAAAGCCAGTGTGGACCAGGGAATGTAGAGGTGATTTAGAATTGGATTTGTTGCAAGTTTTGTGGCAGTCATCTGTAAAATGATAGAGCCAACAATTACGTGATTTCTAATAACCAGTGTTATGTTCCTAGTTGATGGTATTATTGGAAAAGTCAGAGCCTGAAATGAAACCTGGCTTGATAGATCATGGGTAGTAGGAACTGCAGATGCTGGAGAATTTGAGATAACAAGGTGTAGAGCTGGATGAACACAGCAGGCCAAGCGGCATCAGAGGAGCAGGAAGGCTGACGTTTCGGGCCTAGACCCTTCGAAACGTCAGCCTTCCTGCTTCTCTGCTGCTTGGCCTGCTGTGTTCATCCAGCCGTACACCTTGATAGATCATGGCTTTTTTTTTGTTTAGTTAGTTAATGTGGTGGTTAGTTACTGAAACATATTGGAAACCAGTCTGCAAAGGTCATTTAACAACCAAAGAGAAGTTTGTTGGAAAACCTGCTGGATGGTGGATCAGAAGTCTGATAATTTAGTATTAAGAGTGAAGTTAGGAGAATTGGTAGTGAGGTAGAGTTGTCATCTGTGTACGTGTGAAAACTAAAACTGTGCTTTTACACCAAGGAGCATCATGTAGATGAGTAATAGGAGAGGGGGCAACGATCAGGGACACCAGGAATAACTGTGCAGGAGTAGGAAGAGCAGCCATAGCAGTGATGCTATGGCTCCGATTAAATAAATAAGAGTTGGCCCAAGGGAGTATAGTCCCTGCTGACTTTGGAGGAGGATGGTGTGGTCAGCTATGCCAAAGGCTGCAGATGGGTGGGGAAGGATGAGGTGAGAAAGTTAACCTTTGTCACAGTCCCATAGAATATTATTTGTGACTGATGAAAGCCATTTTGGTACCACAGTTGCAGAAACCTGATTGGAAAGATTCAAGCAGGGAGTTCTGGAAAAGATGGGCCTGAAAGCCAAAGGATGCTTATCACTTCCACCATAGAAGGTGGACCTGTGATGATACTATGTCTTTAAGAGGTGCATTTTGTCCTGTTTTTTTGCTGGGTTTTTTTTTCCCAGAGAGGTTCTCAGACAGAAGTGACATGCTGTATATTTGAATCCGGTTTTGAGGCCTTGAGATTTTCTTTTTAAATTGAAACAATAGAAACAGCCTGAAGGGTGGAGTCAAGCTCCCATAGAACCTGCATTTTTAGTTTTAGTTTTTCAGTAGCAGTTGCTGGGTTTTTGAAGCTGTATTTGGAAGCTGCAATATATCTCTCCCTGCTACTGTCTCTCTCTGAGCTTTCTTTTGATGTTTTTCCTTCTGGACTAGAGAATTGCATGTGAGACAATCAATTTTACTGAATTTGGCTTTACCAAGAGTGTGTTTGTGAGATGTTATAATATTGGAACAATTACTGTTTAATAGTGAAATAATTTATTATTCTGTTAAGTGTTCCAATAGAGTTAAGTTATTCCAATTTATTCTTTCTTTTGTATTTTAACTATAGGTATGGATAAACAGTGTTTTGCTTCCGCACTGGTAGTTTGACCAGTCAAATTACATCCGAAATGCAACACCTGGCACTTACCTTTATAATAAGAAAAAGTTAGGGTTCTGGACTACCTTCTTAATGTATTTTGAGGTGATTTGGTCTGGTCCATAACAGGAATATTTTGACTATTTTGCCCTTGTTTGACCGTAAACAATATTTCTCGAGACGTTTGAACAAAATCTGACACACAGGATATGGCTGAAGGGAAAACCGATAAAGTGTTGGTAAAGGTGTTGTGGATTTGTGTCTTGAACCTGGAATATTTTGATAGGATCATTTAAAAGGAGAGATTGACCAAGTTGACCTTTTTTTGTGGAATGCTGTGGATTATCCCACCTGCTGCTGTAAAATTTGTCATGGTTGTCAAAAGATGAATATTTAACAGAGTAGGTTGTTGTGCAATGCCCTGAAGCCTCTATGATGAGATCGATGCCCTTTTTTTTTCAATCTTATAGTCAGGCGTCAGTTAAGACCACATAATTGAATTAACACACTTCTATTACTGTAAATTATTAGTTCTATATAAATTAGTCTATGAAGTCAATTTTAATCTGTACCAAGTTTCAGGCTAGGACAGGACAAATATTTTTAAAAAGTTTTTTGTTGGCTTAAATATTAAGCTCAGGATTGACGAGCAGTTTTGACACATGGCGATATTGGAACGGGAAGAGCTGCCCAGTTTCAAAATGTGTTAAATACGTCAGTGTATTGAACAGAACCTTTAACTTTTAGCTTGCTGAAAAGAGAGAATTCTTGCCTAAGTTATCCACCTTGCATTCGTGGAGGTACATAAGAATGTCAAGTTTCAAAAGATAACAATAGTTTATGCTGCAGGGTAAAGGGAATACTAACTGTTAAGCAAGTTGACTGTGATTAGCCGAGACATCGCCTTGGAGAAAGCAACAAGAAACTGTAGGCTTTGGGGTAATTTCAAAAAGACACTGGGATTGCACAAAACCCATTTTTGCTTGCAGAGAATGGGTTCCTGTATATGAATGCAAATTGATTCTATTGCTATGTGCTTGTCACTGAATTTAAATTAGTTGTTGGTGTAGCTTGTTCAGCAAGTGCTGCCCACGCATATTGCAAGCATGGCTGATTGCATATGGACTGCTGCATAACATTGAAATGCATCATTGGCTGTTTTCTGCTAAGGTGCAGATCCTTAGTGCCATTCTAACTTGTGTCTGTAAGATCCCACAGAAGAACAGATCATGACTGTGGATAATCCTTTTGAGGGGGCAGAGTAATCCAATCCAGCCCTGACAATCACCGGAGAAACTGATTATCATGGGTAGGTTAGAGGGTGTGTAAAGCTGTCTCCTGGTTGTGACTTTTCCAGCACAAGTAAATAGGAATAGATGGAGGTAGGTGGGATATCCCAGGAAATGGCAGGTGACACTGTATCCCTACTTGTTTGAAGAAGACAGGTGCAAGCTTTGAGGAAGCTACAAAAAGAAATCTGCTTATCTCACCGAAATATTTATACCATGGCTGAAATGATGAAGCAGTCTACTTCCATCCTATGTGGTATCATTTTGTATAGCGTCAGTAATCTGTCAGCTACTTCAAAATGTTGTCAGCTTCAACCAGGCCTCACAGCTTTGATGGAAGCTTAAATGTTTGTCGTCTAAACTTTGAACTGCATCTTGGCAGACTGGTAGACTGAAGGGAGAGGATTTTAGGGATCCCCTCAGCTTCTGTAGTCATTCAGCTTCCGTGCTGATTAGTGGGAGGAATGAATCTCATCCCTGAGCAGAATCAAGGGTTACATTAACTTTTGCCATTTCTCAGGAGCATACCCCTGTACCTGAGTTTGATAGCATCTGATCAAACAGATTGAGCATGATTCATGGGTTACATGCTTATTTTTGCTTATTCTTTAAGATATTTTTGGCTGTTCAGATGTTTTATAGTGCTTAAGATGTAATTGCCTTGAGTACATGGGAATGCATCTGGATTGGGTTTTGAATATTTGAAGACTGGCTTTGGTCAAGTGGTTTTGCCTCTCCACCCATTTATTTCCTTAGTTCAGCATTAATTTGTTTTGCAGCGACTTACAGCTGATCACATTTTAGCATTTATTATTTGTCAAGTTTTTGGAGGCCCACTTTTGTGCAGTGGTGGTGTTCCTACCCCTGGATGGGGAGGCCCAGGTTCAAGACCTACCTACTTCAGAGGCGTGTAATAACATTGCTGAACAGGGTGATTTCAAAAAATAGGTTTGTCATACTTTTGGGATTCTTATGGCAGAGTGGCAATGTCCCTATCTCTGAGCCAGGAGGCCTGTGACACCTGCTCCAGAAATGTGTAATACCATCTCTGAGCAGTTTGATTAGAAAACATCTAGTGATGGTGGCAGGGACAGCTATGGCTCTTAGGGTGCAGTGGTAGTGTCCCTATCTCAGCACGGTGGCTCAGTGGTTAGCACTGCTGCCTCAGAGCACCAGGGACCCGGGTTCAATTCCACCCTCGGGCGACTGTCTGTGTGGAGTTTGCATATACTCCCTGTGTCTGCGTGGGTTTCCTCCGGCAGCTCCGGTTTCCTCCCACAGTACAAAGATGTGCAGGTTAGATGGATTGGCCATGCTAAATTACCCCATAGTGCCCAGGGATATGTAGGTTAGGTGTGTTAGCCAAGGGAAATGCAGTGTTACAGGGAAAGGGCAGGGGAATAGATCTGGGTGGGATGCTCTTCAGAGACTTGGTGTGGACTCGTTGGGTCAAATGGCCTGTTTCCACACAGTAAGGATTCTTTAAAAAAAATCTCTGAACCAGGAGGCCTGGGTTCAAGTCCAACAAAGATGTGTAATAACATCTCTGAACAGGGTGATCAGAAAGATCCATATCTCCGCTTGTCCATGCAATTATGTGACTATGAGGGACTGGATGCAGAATAAGCCTGCTGACAGATACTTTCTTGAGAGTAAAAACCCATCCGGATAGATTAGTTTAAAAATATCTTTGTCAAGCTTTTAAGGCTGTTGTGGTGCAGTGGTAATGTCCCTACCTCTGAGCCAGAAGGCCCAGGTACAAGTCCCATCTACTCCAGAGGTGTATAATAATATCTCTGAACAGGTTGGTTTGAAAATATTGCTTTATCAAGCTCTTACATCATTTTTAAGCTCTAAAGCAAACTCATAAAAGGTATTCTATACATTGTCATATTTGGTTATTTGCTAATGAAGGATAATGGCATTGATTTGTCATTATTTTAACGAAAATTGGGATGCTCTGAATTTCATATCGTAGTGAGATGCAGGATTTAAACTGTGGTTGAATGAATTAAAAATACTGGAAATGCATTGTTTTGTAATTGATAGAATAGAAAACACTACTTTATATTTTTAACATCACTTTGAATCTTTTGCAAAGCTTGTTTTATAATTTTGCTTTTACAGTTGGCTTTGGGCATTGCATAGAGTTGTTTTTTTTATGATTAAATCTTATTTTTCTGTTTCCTGTTCTCATTTTATATCCAGTACTTTTAATGGAAATAGAGTTTTCAGTAACAGAAAAATATTTCTCAAGAAGGGAAAGCAATTTTCCCGTTTTTTTTGAGATACAAAGTAGATCAGAAAATTTACTTAATGAAGGTATTTCTCACTGTTCTCCAAATATTACTTAAAACAAAAGAACTTGGCTTTGAACTTATTCTTTTTAGAAGAATATGTAATTTGTTTTTACTTATTAAAAGATGTACGTTTTAGTTTGGATGTTCTATACTGAGCACTTTGTTACTGCTCTCTTCTATGTTCTTTATCATCTATTTTCCTAAACCAGTGACCCAGGATTCAGGCAGAGGCACTGTGCAGAGTATTAATTAACACACCCAGAGACATGCTATCTTGGCCTTTTAACCTTCCAAAGGCCAGTGAAAGCAGTAGAACCTGTCATATTTGTCTTGTAATGAAAGTGAACTTTTGCCATGCCTTATTGTGTTACAGCAGACTGAAAATGTCCAGCTGAGATGTTTTAAAATGAATTTATATGTAGGTTAGAAAGAAATTAACCTGCAGTAAGAATGGTTGCACATCTCTGTGATACTTAACGTTGTGATTGTTTCAATTGTCAGGTGTACTGTGCATGGAACCACAAAATTATTAACATGTGGCTCTGCTAAGCATTCTGTAATTTTAAAGAGAGCTGTAAGTACTAGGAATGCTTTGCAGGGTGATCATCTAAAAGGCAAAAAAACCAGCTTAATGTTTCAAAATATTAACTTGTTATTCACTGTTAGATGTTCATTAACTTGTTGTGCACTTGCTACATCTTTTACTTTTGGTCAGTGAATTGCTTTAATTCCGATCTGTGGAATAAATTCGTCAACTCATTAATGTACAAGTTGTGGAAAGGTTTAATAACATAAATAACCCAGGAGTATAATTTCTGATAAATCAATTTGCTGAACAAACTTATCAGCTGCTCTTTTATCAGAGTCAGCATGAATGAGTGCCATTTTTTAGAGGTCTTTGGAATCCTTTCTATGTGTCATTAAAAGGTGCAGTTTTGTGGCCATATACCTAAGGTGCACAGAAAGGTGAAGCATTTTTTAAGGTAATATTTTGCTTTTCTAGGTATTTAAAATTGAAGTACTCATGAGTGGACGTAAGCACATCGTAGAGAAACGTTACAGTGAATTTCATGCACTTCACAAAAAGGTAACTACTTTCATTTCTCCTCGCCAGTCAAACCTCCTCCCCAATATGTATTGGCTGTAGGTTTGTGTTACTGGGCCACCGAGCAAGTTGAACTGTTAATCGTTAGTTGAAGTAGCATCCTTCGAGTGTTAATCTAGTAAGCAGCTAGGCCCTACTGAAAGCTTGAATTGTCTTGAATTTGTCTCCATTCATCTGAAGAGTTCATTACTCACCTGGCAGTGCTGTCAGGGATGGAGGCAGCTGTGATGATGACTCTTGACTGCTGTTGATGGAAGGATTCCTCAATGAAATATGTTCACAAATGCTGTTTTCTGAGCTGATGCTGAGTACAACATTTGTAGCACTTTGGTTGGCTGCAGTCTCAATTAATCACTATATATTGTAGCTATTTGTACAGTTAGCTGCATGCAACCATGTTTTTGAAAATCTGTTATCTCAGCTGTCTTGTTACGGCTGTCAGAGTTACCCTTTACACAGCACGAATGGGAACTCCCACTGCTGGACGTACTTCCACAGTGTTTTTGTCAGTTGGTGGTATTGTATGATCAGAGTTGATTTAAGTTTACTGTTTAGAGGGTTTCTGTGCTTCATTTTCCCCTCACTCGTTCCTTCCCCACAACCTGATTCTCAATAAACATCAGTTAGAACATTGTCCCACTTTCAGTATGCACATATTGCCTTTGGTTCAGAATGTCACGAGCTGCGTGTAAGACAGTGTACCCCAATACTGTGACACAATAGAATCTCAGCAGGACACCCCTTGCCACACCTTTTGTAAAGTAGTTTGCTTTCTACAACATAACCCCTTAAGGGTCTCAATTTCCAATGTAGGGTCTATGGATAATTTCAAAAAAATAACAAGACTGTTCAGGTTTGGTGATATATAAACTGAGAGTTGCTTTCAGGACCCTCTGGCCTTATTAGACTCGGAGTTGTAGAAGCTAATAATTGGAGGTGCGCAGGGTCCTAACAACAACACTCCCAACCTCAACTTAAGTGACACTAACACACCATCCAGGAGCACTATTTTCGGAGCACCCCTGCTCCTGTTCTTATTTCTCATGGGCTAATTGGTAATTCTGCCGTTTATATTTTGAGATTACGCTTTGTACCAAACAATGGTTAATTTTTCTATGTGAATCTTTCCCATCCAGGAATTACCCAAATTCTGTTTGGACACTTGGGAGAGAGAGTACAATTTTGCCTCCACTTGTCTGGAGTGCACTTAAACTCAGTTCCAGAGGTGAAAATGTGTACTTTTCAGTCCCTAATGGACTACTACTTGTTTTTGAGGGAGTAGTTTCAGTATTTTGATTCCTCTCAGGGCATGATTTCTAATGTTATTGTTGATTAAAATTGGCAACAGAATTTGCTTACAAAAATGGACATTTGGGATTAAATGATATTGGTACCACTATTGATTGGAAAAAAGAACTGTTTTATACATTTTTATGTAGATTGTATAATTTTATTAAAACACAATGCAGAATCTTATATTTTTGTACAGCGCATCACTTTTTAAGTGAGGAAAACCTTAATTTTTGACTGTACTATATCTGCTAAATGACACAGCAAATTATTGAAACATTGGTGTGAAATTTCGAAGTTTTGCAGGAAATGCGTAGAAGCAGTGGTGGTGATGCACGCAAAGGAGGTTCCTTTTGTACGAATGGTAGATCTATACATTAAGACCCCATTGCTCGTTGTTTATGTGACAACTTACAGTTTAAGATGTATTTTCTCCCCTTGTTCCTAATTACAAAATGTTTTAATTCATATTTCTGACTTGTGTATCTATCACTTGATTTCTCATTCTGCCTTCTTCCAAACAACTCTTCATCTTGCCAAACTCCCCAATTTTATATTATTCCCTTAATTCCTCATTGTTGATCATTAATGTAACTTATTACCTGTTCATAACTGTTCATTCTCCTTAATTCCAGATACCATTAGCTTAATCTCTCTTGTGGTGCTTTAGTCAAATACCTTTTGAAAATTCACCTAATGCTATATATTGTATTTTCTTGCTGTGACTATCATATTTCTTCAAATAAATTATGAATTTGGTTAAGTGTATTTTGCTGATTAGAATCTATGTTGACTGCCTTTCCTTCACATTTTGCATGTTCACCCACGTACCTGGTAATTGCAGTTCTGTTATCAATTCTAGTTACTTTTTTAAAACTCTATACCTTTGCAAGAATGATCTCTGTCTCTTTTCTTATGCGTTTTTTTTCTCCCTGGACATGTCTTCTTTTCAAGCCGTTCCAAACTGGTTTGATTCAAAACATTGTCATTTGCCTTTTTGCCATGCATAATGTGAAAGCCGACCAGCAACTTGGTTAGACACCAGGCATTGACCATCCGTTAAACTTGCTTTTCCTCCCCGCATTGACAGCTATTCTGGAAAATGCATCTGCATTTATCATTGGCACTCTGCAATTTAAAAAAAAATTGTTAGCTAGTTACCTGATGCATTATTCTGTTTAATCTAATAACAAAATGGGAGAAAGAAGTTATGAAGTCAGTTTGTAAAAGCTAAATTGGCTTTGAGCTTTGTTAAATGTAAGTTATAATTTTTTTCCATAAAAGTTGAAGAACAGCATTAAAACGCCTGAAATGCCTTCAAAACATGTGAGAAACTGGGTACCTAAAGTCCTGGAACAACGACGCCATGGTTTGGAAGCCTACCTTCAGGTATAGTGGATACCTTCCGAAATGTGTCTTTTTTTAAAAAAAGAAAAACCTTGCCTCATAAATCAAGATTATATATTTCAGTTTCTTAAATCCATTCCACAGTGTGAGTTCCTTCCTATTTTGTGTAAATGAGCTTACATTCTGAGATGCCCTCAAAGGTGTTTAACCTGTTAAATATATGATGTGTTTCAACCTGCATTACATGCTTCAGTTTTATTCTGTCATACTGTCACATACCTATGAATTCTGCTATGAAATATTGATTTATCAGATCACAGGGTGCTTCACAGCACAGAGTGTGGATGCCAAGAATTCTGACATACAGACTACACAAAGATAATGGCCCATTTCTGTCACTGTCACAGCAGTAGGAATCTGTGGGTCCATCCAGTTTTTCCAAGTGTGCTCTGCAAGGAATAGCTGCTACTTACTGATTTAGAAGTTCATTAGTTTTCCCAACCTCTTTATTAATGTGCTTTTATTTTACATTTCTACAAAATTCTTTATACAGTATGCCACCCCCTGAAATTAGTTGTGACTCTTAAGCAGAAAATGTATGTAAACGTGATCCTGAGATCTGAAGTCTGAACTGAGAACAGTTAGTTGTAAAAAGAAAATCCATAAGCGAGTAAGTAAAAGCTCAACTTTTAATAATTTGCCTTTGGCTGGTTTTAGGAAATTATCAAATCATTGTCTCGCCTTTAAACACAAATCTTCTGTTTGTCCATGGCTTTTATAACAGTTTATCTAACAAAAAATATCATTAGAATATTTCAGCAACAACCTTTTAGTAAGAAAAAAAATCAGATGATGAGAAAAGAATTGACAAAAAGGGCTCTTGCTTTTCTTTCAATAATTAGTAATGTTCCAGAGAAAGGGTAACTTTCTTCAGTAATAGATTCTCTGCTGAAACTTTCATTTGTTTTACTTTGCTGAATAAACTGACGACCAATACAAAGAATCCTGGACAGGAATTGATTAGGCTCTTGGGTGTAGCTCTGCTTTAAACAAAACCGAACAACACCTTGATAATTGGATTTTCAGTTGCCTCTAGGATTGGGATGCTGACATCTAGTGCAATTAAAACTTTTGACACCAAGTGCATCGGTGTTTGATGCCCAATGCTATTTTAGAAGTGCAGGCCAAGAAGTGGCTTCAGTGTTTGCTTGCTGTTCAGGTAGATTCACAATGCTAGAGGAGAAATAGCAGGTTCTTTAACAAATTGACAGTTCCATTATCCAGGATAGGCACTGCCCATGTAGGGATGTGAAAGGGAGGTTACCTCGAGATGTGTGTCCTCGAACTTTTCAAAAACATAATGAGAAAGGGAAATTACTGGCATGCTTGCCTCCATCCCTGCTTCTGCACATACTTGAAAATTCAGTCCTAATGTGAGCCTTTTAGGGAGTAGGAATGTAACATCTCGCACTGGTACAGTAAAGTTTACAAATACTGGTGACTTCTCTAGACTACAGTTATTTTTAATCAACCGGTTAGATGTGTTATGACACAACTAGGACGCAGGTGAACCTGGGCCTTCTGTCTCAGAAGTAGAGACACTATAATTGCACCACAACAGCTCCTTGTCTCGGCTATACACTTGTGTTCATTGACCCAAGTTGAAACTGGATTTTTCAAATGAATTCTTCAATACCAGATAATGCCTCAGACAATCAATACATACATTTTACATACATGTCATTTTTTAATGGCATGCTGACCATGCATGTATGTTTTGGAGGAAACCCATTTTCCAGTTACAAATCCTGATGCAGCAATTCTGCAATTTTCAGCAAATCTGCAGTTGTTAAACATACTGTTTTTTGTTTAAAATGTACCCTTTTTGTTAATCATCTAAAAAAAATTGCTTCTGACAAAAGATGCTGAATTTTACACTTGGGGCCACATCGGCACTGCGATTTTGGCTCTGAGGAAACCCATTGGACTTTATAGCTATCAGTGACTTTTTAATCCAATCACTGTCTTAAAATAAGGTTTCTAGTTTTCCTTGTCAGTTAGTATCAGCAGATATCAATCTTCCTTCAGATATTTTCTTTGCTGTCTGTCTAGTCATTTTGATGTTTGGTACAGTAAATTTGTTTTACACAGCCAAGAATTATCTTAATAGGACAACTTTTTCAGAGTACTTCTTGAGTTGCTATGTTGCCTGCACTCTAAGAGGGAATGTTGGCAGCAATGGTGAACACTTGCATGTTGTCAAGGTGTGTCCATTATTTAAAAGGATATTACAAACAATTGTTATAAAACAGAAGTTGACACCCCCCCCCCCCGACAACAAAAATTGAAACGCCAAAAGAGGAGCACCTCGCCCTATAATCTGTAAAAGGAGTGTGAAAAGTGGTGCAACCTGCTGTTCAGCAACTTCTAGTGGTTAAATAAAATAAATCCCCGACACTCACTTTAAAATCAACAAGTAACAATTTATTTCTCCAACTCTAACAGCAAACAAATTAACTAAACTATTAACAAACCAAATAACTCCCTTCGAACTACTAGCTATCCCTGAATAAAGCAAGATTCTAATGGTATGCTGTTCCAATAATTACAGATCCCACTTATATTTTTAAAAAAATAAGATTTAGTCTCTTGAAATTACAGCTAGGTTACATGTCTTCTGAAAAGTTCTGTGCGTTATCCTTCGATTCTTCTGCCAGGAATGCCTTCTCCATCGATTCTTCTGTCAGGATTATTAACTAGTTGTGTCGTGCTAACCACTGAGCCACTGTGCCTTTGTTATTTAAATGGTGCTTCCTCAAATACGTACTGGAATTTGAGTGCTAGAGACTCTCTGTTGAGAGCTGAGGACTGTTAACTCTGGCAGCTGGCAGTTAACTCTGCTGTCTTTGTCCAACTGATCTCTTCTTTTATACCTTTGATGACATATCAATTTCTTACAATAGGATTGGTCCTATGTCATCAAAACCATCAGATTTAAATTTAATTTTTTTTTGGTATATAAGTGCCTGGTTCAAATTGATTGGCTAAATTCAAAACCCTGTTGACTTGGTAAAAGCTGCTGCTTGGCCTGCTAACTGTACAGCCTTGCAATACAAATGTTTCAGTTTGGGTGCTCTGTGTTTTTGCAAACTTTCAGCTGCTGCTCACAGACATCCATTTAAGTTTCTACACATAGAAAAAGCACATAATCTTTTAAAGGGACCATGCAATGCTTCCCATTGTCCCCCCCAGTAGCATTTTACAAACACCAAATTCTAACTTCCTGCTTCCCAATCCACAAATACTCTACCCAACTTCGCAACACAATCAATTTGAAGAAGTTTGGAGTTGGAAGCCGGAGAGAAGGAACTAATAGAATGGAGTTCGAGGGATCAAATGCTGCACTTTTGTTCAGTGATTCCTCTCTGATGTCAGTGAAGACTTAGAGCAATTCAACATTGTGATGGGGCGAAGAAGCCAACCAAGGACGTTAAAAAATGTGTTTGGAAGTGACGCAAAATTCAGCAGTAGGAGCACAGTTCCATACTCATTAGATAAAATGTAGGAAGTGGCTCTTTGACCTCTGCAGTGTGGAAAAGATGAGAGTAATTATGTATTCACCTACATTTTGGTGTGTAAAAATTCAAAAACCCTCACTTTGTTTCCCTGGGCCAACCAGAAACTCAGTGTTCTGGCTATAACATATTTTACTTTTCCTTGCATCCTCTTTTCTCCATTCAACACTGACACTCTTTCTCATCCCTATGCCAATATCGCACCTGTCTCAACCAAACAATTAGTCTCCATCATCCCATTCAACACACAGCAGTACTGTTGCTTATAGATCCCTTCCTTCCCTCTTCACAGAAGAGAGCACAGAACATCAGGGAGAGACAGCAAACCGAATGTGACCCTCCAGCCATCTCATGACTAATGTAGGAACAGGTCTGGGTCCTTCAACCTATTGAGCTGTTCTGCTATTGGTTTCAATTCTGGCTAATCATCTACCTCAATGTTTCTCTTCTACACTACCTCCATATCCCTTGAAGTCATTAGTCTCTAGAAAGGTGTTGATATATGTCTTGAACATGTTCAATGATCAAACTTCCACAGTCTGTAGTGTATAGAATTCCAAAAGTACATCATTGATTCTGAGTGAAGAAATTCCTCCACATTTCAGTCTAAAATGACCTGTCCCTTATCTCTAGATTATGTCCTCTGGTTTTAGACTCCTCAGCATGATGGAACATCCATCCTTTTGCACCGTATAAGAATTTTGTAAGTTTGAATTAGGTCACCACTTATTCTTCAAAACTCCAGGGAATATAGACTCAGTCTCCCCATAAGAGAATCCTGCCATACCAGGGATTAATCTGGTCAACCTCTGTTCTGCTTCATCCATGGCAAGCATATCCTTCTTGAGATGAGGTACCAAAACTGTACAAAATACTCCAGGTGCAGTCTCCCCAAGGCTCAATACAATTGCAGCAGGACATCGTTATATCTGTGTTTGGACTCTCATGTGATGAAGGCTAACATGCCATTTGCCTTCCTAATTGCATGCTGCACCTGCAAACTAATTCATGAACAAGAAAATACAGTTTGCTTTGGACACTTGCATTTCCCAAAGTGTCACCATTTGAGAAATATTCTACCTTCTTTTTCCCACTAAATTGAATGACTTCATTCTCAATTCACATTATATTTCATCTTCTATGTTCTTGTCTTTTTACTTAAGAAGTTGAAGTCCACATGAAGCTTCCTTGAATTCTTCTCACAAGTTATGCTTCCATCCAGTTTGGTGTCCTCAGCAAATTTGGAAATATTGCAATTGATCTCCACATTGAAATACTTTATACAGATATTAAACAGCTGTGGTGTCCAGCACTGATGCTCGTGTTACCCCCACTATTTACAGCCTGCCATTCTGAGAATAATCCATTTATTTCTACTCTCTTCTTTCTACCTGTTAACCAATTCTTAACCCAGACAACAGGGAATCCCTGATTTAGAAATGTCCCACTTATGAACGCTGGTGCTTACAAATGCAATCCATAAGAGGGGTGTAATTTTAAAGATCTGGTATATGAATGTTTCCTCATATCTATAAATGGCTATTTTACATTGTCCTGCATTGCATTCCAACTTGCGTACAAATCGACTCAAGAACTGTTTGCAACCTGGTGACTGTCTGTAGTATATTTATCCCAAGTCTGTGCACTTCAGTTTTATTCACTAACCTCCTGTGTGGAACATTATGAAAAACTTTCTGAAAATCCAAATACACCATATCCACTAATTCTCCCTTATCTATGCTGGAAGTAACACCCTCCAAAACTACAACTGGTTTGTCAAACATGATTTCCCTTTCATAAATATGTGTTGATTCAGCCCCATTTTACCATTTTTAGTAATGTCTAGTAATCTTTATATTCCAGCATTGTTCCTACTACTGATATCAAACTAACAGTCCTTCATTCTCCCCCCCCACCTTCCTTCTCAAATAGTGGGATTTCATTTGCCTACTTTCTAATCTGCAAGAATCGTTGTAGAAAGTATAGAACCTTGAAGGAAGACTACCAATGCACCCACCATCTTTTTGTCTACATTTTTTTAACCCTTGGGGTTAATCTGGTGCAGGGAAATTGTTGATCTTCAATCCAGTTATCTTCTCACACGCAACATTGTTGCTCAAAGCAATTTATTTTAGTTCCTCAATTTCACAAGTTTCTTAGTTGCCTTGAATTTCTGGGAGATATTCTGTATCCTCTTCTGTGAAAATAAACATAAAGTAACTGGCTAGTTTCTTTGATAGTAGGAACTGCAGATGCTGGAGAATCTGAGATAACAAGGTGTA
>NC_063334.1:66565853-66567400 GCF_021869965.1 Rhincodon typus
GAAGGGTCTAGGCCCGAAACGTCAGCCTCTCTGCTCCTATGATGCTGCTTGGCCTGCTGTGTTCATCCAGCCTTGCACCTTGTTGTCTCGGATTCTCCAGCATCTGCAGTTCCTACTATCTCTGCATGTGTCAGTAAGTTTGAAAAGACTGTGTACTACCTTGATTGAGAGGTTAGATGGTGTGGTATCTATTGTTGGGATTTCAGTAGTTGTTTGTTGATATTTTACCTGAGAACTCTTCATGCATGTTTGGCTAATTTACAACTATTTCAGCAAGGGTGATATTAGTTGACTGTTTGATTGAGTTCTCTGTAGGATATGAATGGAAGTTTGTTTTTGTCGAAGTTTAGGCACTTGAGATTTTAAAACCAAATCTTTTGAATGGGATTTCATGAATGGAAGTTTCGGTTTATTGAAGCAAGTCTGTAGATTGAGAGCTGTACAAGAAATGTAGAACTTTATTTCATCTGTACATCAGTCCTGAGGCCTGCCCAGGCTGTATACTAAATTGGTACATGCATACAGAATGCCATGGGAGTGAATGCTGAGGTGTGAGTTCGTTTGTGGTATAAAAAGCCATGGGAGCTGGATGGGAGATGTGAGTTGGTATGAGTTACTATGGAAACATAAAGGCATCAAAGGATATGTGGGTGGCATGAATTGACATGGAAGGTTTAAGGCAACATGGATAGTGAATGGCAATGAGAGGGTTCAAGGGTAAAGGACCTAACGTGTAGAACACATCTCGGACACAGTCCCAGTGAAGTGAGGTGGGCCTTCTAACCTGCCTGCAGTGGCCCTCACTACCAAATATATCTGTGCTTTCGTACTGGGGTCAGTGGCTGGACTTCATTCTGCACCCAGTCAATGCTGTGTAAAGATTGTGTCTCTTGTGAGCTTTTATTCTAAGGTGTGAAATTTATGAACTTCAGCTACCCGTCTAGGCAGCAACAACTTGGGCCTTCGTTTCTGTTTTGAAGCCATTTAAAATAGTTTTCTTATTTTGTGAGTGAGAACCAGTAGACATTATAGTCCTAGCAAACTTGTGAGATCAATACGTGATTTTAATTTCTGCTGTAGGTCACATAGAATTATGGAAAGTGCTGTTTTTAATATTTTAAATGTAACATATTTATCAATTAGTTTGATTTCCAGCAGAAAAACCTTTAAACTAATTCCTCAGTAGTGTAGTGTACTGAATATTTCAGGCAAATATTATTTTCCATCAAATTTTTGAATCTAATGAAAGTTGTGTTTTATTTTAAAGCACTGTCCAAAACAATGTTTTGTAAAGGTCAAAAATGTATTTTGTAGTTAGTACATGCCACTAATTCAGCAGTAATTGCACTAAATTGAGGACATTGCTGTTGTATTTACAAACCCATTATGAAGATAAAAGCACTGAAAGGCAAAAAGGGCTTGAAATCGCTCTTCTTCTGAGTGTCAACTTAGTGCTGTTAAATAATATTAATGACCAGGATTGTCGGAATGTAACTGCTTTCCTTGGTACAAGTGATTTTATTGATTAATATGGATGCAGCCTAACG
>NC_063334.1:66567900-66584509 GCF_021869965.1 Rhincodon typus
TGGTTTCCACTGTTTAGCATGTTTATATAGTTCTGCTGTACTTCACCAGGTTGGCATTACATTTTCAGGAATGCCTGGTGGTACTCCCAATGACAGCTTTTGTTCCCCAATTGGCATTACTGACTAATCGGATTTGCCTTATGGTAGGCCCCTGGGGAGTATTGTTGAACAGAGACACATTGGGGTGCAAGTACATAGCTCCTTGTATGTGGTATCACAGGTAGACAGAGTGATAAAGAAGGCGTTTGGCTCACTTGTCTTCATTGGTTAGAGCACTGCGTATAGGAGTTGGGACATCGTGTTGCGGCTGTACAACACATTGGTGAGACCACTTTTGGAGTGCTACGTATAATTCTGGTCACCCTGCAGTAGGAAGGATATTATTAAACTGGAAAGGGCGCCTGGAAATCTGCTTCCAACGGGGTTCTGCAGGACTCATTGCTGGGGACCCCTTACTGTTTGTTGTGTGCACTAATGACATGGGACTTAAATATAGGGAGTATGATCAAGAACTCTGCAGATGACGTGAAAACTGGTAGGTGGTAAATTGTAAGGAGACAGATATGAACTACAGGCGAACATCAATAGACTGGACAGGTGGGCAGAACAGTGACAAGTGGAATTCAAACAGAAAGGCTAAGGGAGGGCTAAGGAGGCAAGGAATTAGATTATGAATAGTACAATACTGGAAAGTACAGAAGATGAGTGGAACATCAACGTGCATATCCATAGATTCCTGAAGGTAGCCGGGCAGATAAGTAAGGTAGTTAAGGAGGCTTATGGGATACTTGCCTTTATTAGCTGAGGCACAGAACACAAGAAGAGGAAGGTTATTCTGGAACTGTATAAATCACTTGTTAGGCCACAACTGTAAATACTGAGTTCAGTTCTGGTCACCGTCAAGTATTGAAAGGACGTAATTGTATTATAAGATGTAGAAGCAATTTACCAGGATGCTGCCTGGGCTGCAGGAGTTGAGCTGTGAGGAGAGATTGGATAGGCTGTCGTTGTTTTCCTTGGAGCAATAAGTTTGAGGGGGTGCCAAGAGCGGTGTAGAAGATTCCAAGGGACATAGACAGGGTAGATAGGAAGGCTCCTTTTCCCATTAGTCAAGCGATCAATAACCAGATGGCATAGACTTAAGGTAAGAGATAGAATGCAAAGAGGACAGATGGGGAAGATTTCTTTCTCCCAGAAGGTGGTGGGTGTTTGGAATTCACGGTCTAAAAGTTGTTTAAGTCAGAAACTCTCGAAAAATTTCATCAACGTTTAGATATTAATTTGTGTTCCCATGGCCCTAGTGATACAAGGCAAGGGCTAAAAAATGTTATGAGAGCAATCAGACCTTTGTTGATCAGCGCAGGCAAAATTGGCTGAACAGCCTCCTTCTGTGCTATACATCTATGATTATACAGGCAATGTACTGCAGCTACAGTACGTGGATGCCTGTGATCCATGGTAACCACATCAGCTGCAAGCATATGTAGCTTAAAGGAGCTTCAGCTCAGAGTCAAAGAGCTGGTGTCTAAGCTACCAATACCAACATGCACCGGGGACAGGGATGATTACCTTGACACGCTGTTCCAGAAGGACAGGTCAACTGATTTTGTCAGTAGCCAGGGACAGAAGGGTCTGAGCGAGAAAGATAAAAGGGTTAGGAAAGTAGAACTGGAAAAACTACAGCCTTTGCACTTGTTCTAGAGATTTGATATTCTTGCAGCTTGTGTTGACAAGAACAGGGGCTTAGCGGTAATGTCACTGACTAGCAATCCCTAAGTTAATGCTTAGGGTACAGGAGTTCAAATGGCAGCTGTCAGAAATTGAACTGAATTGATAAGTGTTGGATTAAACTCAAGTGGTGACCATGAAACCACTGCCAATTGTCACAAAACCCCCACATGAATCACCAGTATGCTCTACCTGGTCCAGGCAACATGTGACTCCTCAATGTGGCTCAGTTTTAACTGCCCTCGGAAGTGGTGTGGCAAGTTACTCAGCTTCATTGAGCCATGAGAGAAAAAGTCTAAAAGGAATTAAACCAGATGGACACAGGCACCAGAAACAACGATGGCAAATCCAGCACCTGATGATTCCACAAGTTCTTTTTACAAACATTTATGGACTTGTGCAATAATTTGGAAAACTATCCCACAGACTAGTCAAGCAACAGTCTTCCACAGATATACTCACTGAATCATATTTTGCAGCCAACATCTCAGACATCACTGTCACAATCCCCGGGTACATGCTGTCTGACTGGCAGGACAGATCCACTATACAGTGCTTAAAAAAAAAATTGGGAATGAGTTGTCCTAGAGCCTTCAGCATGGGCTTGCATCACCAAGAAGTCTCATGGGCAAGCATGGGCATTGAAACACACTGATAAATATCAATTCGCACATCCCCACCCTCACCCCTACAACTGATGAAACACCCTCTATTTTGAACGCCAAATGGAAGAAGCACAAAGGGTGGCAAGGGTACAGAATGTACCCTGGGTGGTGGACTTCAACATCTATCATCAACAGCACCTCAACTGCAACAGCACTGACTGTGCTGGCCGAGTGCTAAAGGACATACCTGTTGGAGACAAAAATAGAAATTGCTGGAAAAGCTCAGCAGGTCTGGCAGCGTCTGTGGAGAGAAATCAGAGTTAAGTTTCAGGTCGAGTAACCCTTCCTCAGATCTCTGATTTCTCTTCACAGATGGTGTCAGACCTGCTGAGCTTTTCCAGCAGTTTTTACTTTTATCTTTGATTTACAGCATCCGTCGTCCTTTAGGTTTATATTTAGCTGTTAGACTGTGCTTGCCGCAGGTAGTGTGGAAACCAACAAAAGGAAATCTATCAGAGCACTGTTTGCAAAGATGACAGAGGGGAAACCAGGAAATGTTAGAGTCATTCCAAAATTCTGTTAGGAAATTACTAGAATCCATAAGAACTGCATCACAAAACACCTTGAAAATTTTTCAGCTGATCAGAGTAAACCAGGTGAATTTAGAAAGTAGGCTATGACGATATAACCCATGATATGAACATCCCTTTATTACAAGCACTCTGTATTTCTAGAAGTCATAGAGTCATGCAGACATACAGCAGGGAAACAGACCCTTCAGTCTAACTCGTCCATGCTGACCAGATATTTGGACCACATTCCTCTGAACCCATCCTATTCATAGACCCCTCTAGATGCCTTTTAAATGTTGTAATTATAGCAGACAGCACCACTTGCTCTGGCAGCTCATTCCATACGCAGACCACCCTCTGCGTGCAAATATTACCACTCATATCCCTTTTAAATCTTTCCCCTCTCACCTCAAACCTATGCCCTCTAGTTTTGGACTCCACCACCCCGGGAAAAAGACATTGTCTATTCATCCTATCCATGTCCCTCATGATATTATAAACCTCTACAAGGTCATCCCTCAGCCTCCAACGCTCCTTGAAAAATAGCCCCAGCCTATTCAGCCTCTCCCTATAGCTCAAGCCCTCCAAACCTGGCAACACCCTTGTAAATCTTTTCTGAACCCTTTCTCGTTTAAGAACATCTTTCCTATAGCAAGGAAACCAGAATTGCACGCAGTATTCCAATAGTGGCCTAACTAATGTCCTGTACATCACAAACATGACCTCCGAACTCCTAGATTCGATGCACTAACCAATAAAGGCCAGCATATCAAACGCTTTCTTCATTATCCTATCTACCTGGGACTCCACTTTTAAGGAACTACGAACCTGTACGCCCAGGTCTCTTTGTTCAGCACGCTCCCCAGGACCTTATCATTAAGTGTATACGTTCTGCCCTGATTTGCCTTTCCAAAATGCAACACACCTCCCATTTATCTAAATTAAACTCTACCTGCCACTCCTTGGCCCGTTGGCCCACCTGATCAAGGTCCCGTTGTAGTCTGAGGTAACCTTCATTGCTGTCCCCTCCACCTCCAAATTTGGTGTCATCTACAAATGTACTAACCTATGTTCACATCCAAATCATTTATATAAACGACAAAAAGCAGTGGACTCGGCACCGGTCCTTGTGGCACACCGCTGGTTACAGGCCTCCAGTCTGAAAAGCAACCCTTCATCACCTCTCTCTGTCTTCTACCTTCAAGCCAGTTCTGTATCCAAATGGCCTGTTCTCCCTCTATTCCATGTGATCTAACTTACTAGCTAGTGTACCATGAGGAACCTTGTTGAAGGCCTGACTGAAGTCCACCCTCTGCCCTCATCAATCCTCTTTGTTACTTCTTCAAAATACTCAATCAAGTTAGCGAGACACCATTTCCTACACACAAAACCATGTTGACTATCCCTAATCAGTCTTTGCCTTTCCAAATACATGTAAATCCTGTCCCTCAGGATTCTGTGAAACAACTTGCTGACCACCGATGTCAGGTTCACCGGTCTATAGTTCCCTGGCTTTTCCTTACCACCTTTCTTAAATAGTGGCAACATGTTATCCAACCTCCAGCTTTCCGGCACCTCACCAATGGCTATCGATGAAAGCAAGGGGCCCAGCAATCACTTCCCTAGCTTTCCACAGAGTTCTAGGGTACACCTGATCAGGTCCGGGCAACTTATCTACCCTTAATGCATTTTAAGACATCCAGCACCTCTTCCTCTGTAATATGGACATTCTTGTATGCTTTTTTTTTCTTACATTGTGACCACTGTTCATGGGCCTGTATATCACTCCTATCAGTGCCTTCCTTCCCCTACAATTTCTCATCTCCACCTAAATCAAGTCTACAGCTTGATCTCCAGAACCAAGGCCATCACCAACTATTACCCCAATGCCATCTGTAAAAAGAGACAACAAGGTGCAGGGCTGGATGAACACAGCAGGCCAAGCAGCATCATAGGAGCAGGAAGGCTGACGTTTCAGGTCTAGACTTCATTTCTGAAGAAGGGTCTAGGCCCGAAACTTCAGCCTTGCTGCTCCTCTGATGCTGCTTGGCCTGCTGTGTTCATCCAGTTCTACACCTTGTTGTCTCGGATTCTCCAGCATCGGCAGTTCCTGCTATCTCTGTAACTATCTGTAAATAAACGTTCTACACCTCCACCTTCTCAAAGCTCCCTATTCTTCTTGAATGTCACAGACCCCACAATTTTCAAATCTAACCTCACCTGATCACCGGTAATGGTATCAGATCACGTGCACGAACAATTCATTTACTTTGTTGCAAATGCTATACGTTCAGATACAAAGCCTTTAATATTTTTTGTTACCTTTGTACTATGTAGCCTTGACTGCTGGTTTTTTTCCTCTCTCGCTGTCCCTTTCTGCCATTCTCTGACCTTCATTTTCTAGGGTAGTATTTTGCTGTCCTGCCTTGACTCTATCTCTTGAATTGTTACATTTACCCGAGCTTGATCCCTCATCCTCCCCTGGTTTCATTTAAAGCTCTCTCTACTTTCCTAGTTAAGCAGCTTGCAAAATTACCAGTCACAGCACAGTTTGGGTGCAAACTGTCCCAATGGTACAGATCCCAGTTTACATGGCACTGGTGCCAGAACTCACTTCTCCTTCACCAGTCTTTCAGTCACACATTCATTTCTCTAAACTTATTCATCCTGCACCAATGCACACATGGCTCACATGATAATGAAATTAATGTCTTTGAGGTTCAGCACCTTCTCTTAGCACCTAACTTCTTATACTCCCTCAGGAGACCCTCGTCCCCAGTAGTACCTATGTCCTTGACGTTGTTGCAGGCCACAATCACTGGACTGGCATGGTGGCTCAGTGGTTAGCATTACTGCCTCACAGTGCCAGGGACCTGGGTTCGATTTGAGCCTTGGGCAACTTTCTGTGTGGAGTGCGGACGTTCTACCAGAGTCTGCGTGCGTTTCCTCAGGGTGCTCCGATTTCCTGCCACAGTCCAAAGATGCGCAGGTTAGGTGGATTGACCATAGTAAATGTAGGGTTACAGGGATAGATTAGGGGGCAGGGTCTGGGTGAGATGCTCTTTGCAGGGTCAGTGCAGACTTGATGGGCCATATGGCCTCCTTCTGCACTGTAGGGATTCTATATTTCTATCTTCCACTTCCCACTGCAGGTCTTCACTAGAACAGAGCAGATTTCCCAAGTCCTGGCAGCAAGCAGACGTCACATGCTTTGCTACACAGAACAGTGTCAATCCTCCTCACTCCACTGTCCCCACGACCATGACATCTTTTTACTGCCTCCTCTTGAATGGCTTCCTGTACCACAGCTCATTGGCCGTAGTCCTCACTCTCATCCAAACAAGCTGGAAAATAACCCAAACCTGTTGGCTAATTGCAAAGCCTGAGGCTCCTGTGCTTCTGCCCTCTGAGTCCCCTTACCTGACTTACAGCCACACCCTCATGTCTCAGCCCACTGATTAAATCAGAATTCCCCATCAAAAATCAGAATGGAACACACACCCTGCCCCGCTATCTCTCAAGTGCTAACTAGTCATTGCTAATTAATATATCTCCACCTCCCCATACTTTTTGGCACAGCCAGTAAACGTTATAATACTGAAAATACAAAATATGATGCTTATGATATTAGTCACCACCTCACATCTCTTCAAAACTTTTCCTCTTAAAACCTTTCTTCGCTCCAAATAATGAAGTATTAATTTTTTTTAAAACCAAGACTCTCAGTATAAATATGTACCCTTTTATGCCATCATTCTAAAGTTACAATCCTATTTTCAATGGTTAATACTTCACATCTGGATAGCTCTCACTATACCCTCCAGAAAGAAATTATTTTGACTATATGCCAACGTTTTTTGTTTTAATCAAAAATGTAATACTTCACATTTAACTACAGAACCACTTGTCACATATTTGCTCATTCCCAGTCAGACTATGTCATCCTGCAGTTGTTTCCAATCAATGCTCCGTTATCTTCAAATATTTATATGACTTGCTATGAGAAATAACAAAACAAATCCCTTGACATGTCAAATAGTGCATATCTGGGAACTGGATTTATGTTAATAGTTGTGATCTATGTTTCATTCAATACTTCTACAAAGATAGAAATAGGCCAGTCAGTTTGTCCATGCCAGCTTTCAATGAGAGCAAGTTAGGTTACTTTATTCCCCAAACTTTCTCCATTACCCTGCAAATTCTATTTTCAAGTGTTTACTCAATTCCATTTTAAAAACCATGATTACATTTGCAGTAATATCAGAAAGTGCCAGGTCTGGCAGCAACTGTGGAGAGAGAAACAGAGTTAACGTGGAGTCCAATGATTCTTCTTTGGAACCTGAAGAAGAGTTATATTGGACTCAAAACATTTTTATTTCAGATCTCCATCAGCCACAGTATTTTGCTTTTATATTACAAAAAAAAAATGCTTCCACCAAATTCTTAAGTGGTGCATCCAAAATCCTGACCATTCACTGTATAAATAATTTCTCCCTGATACTGGATGGCCGAAGTTAGTGTCCTCTGTTTCATTCTCCTTCTGCTAATGGAACAATTACTCTCTGTTCTGTTTCTGAACGCTTCCACAAATTCCTTTCAACCTTCTCTCCGTTGAAAGCATTCCAGCTTCCCCAGTCTTTCAAAGTAACTGAAAGCCCCTCGTCCCTGGAACCATTCTTGTAAATCTTTTCTGGATAATCTCTAAAGCTTTCACAAGCTTCTGAAAGTGTGCTGCCACAATATTGAGTTAGGTCAAGCCAACACTTTACTAAAGATGCATCAAAACATGCTTGCTTTTGTATTACATGAATTTTCATAAAACCCAGGATCCTTTTGCCTTTTTAACCACTTTCTCAACCTGCCTTGAAGGGGTTGAGTGCATGTAGCCTCAGATCTCTACATTCCTGTATCCTCTTTGGAACTACGCACTTCATTTTATTTTGTTGTTCCTTAGATCTTCTTAGAGAAGAACATCAATTCATACCTCTCTGCATTAAAATTTAACTTGCCACACATCCATCCATTCGATCTCAAACTCTCTCATTTCCAACCTTGCAGTTTTTAATAATTCCAGGTTTTGTGTCATCTTCAAACTCTGAAACTGTCCCGCACCCCCAAGTCTAAGTTATTAGCATATATTAAGAGGAACAGTGGTCAGAACATCAACGTCATATCATTGAATACCTTGCTACCGCTCGAAAAATAACTGGATACAATTCTGTTCCCTGTAACTCAGCCAACTTCTTGTCCTTTTATTCAACTTTGCTGGCAGCTTGTTATATGGGCCGTTATCAACGCCTTTTGAAAGTCCATATATACCACAAGAACTTCATTACTGTCACATCAAAACCCCAGTGAAATTAGTTAAAACATGCCTTTAACATACCTAAGGTGGCTTTCTCCAATTAATCTATACTGCCCAAATTATGGTTAATCTTGACCTGGATTATCATTTTCAAAAGCTTTTCCACCACTGAGGTTAAATTAAATATCCTGTACTGGTTGGAGCTTATCTTCTATAAAAAATGTAACATTTGCAGTTCTCCAATCCCTAGACATCACCCATGTATCCGAGGAGAAGATTCTGACTCCACCCTTCCACAATTTCTTCTCTACCTCCGGCAGCCTTCCATCCTATAAAGTGAAGATTTGCGTTATAATAGTCAACTCATTGAGCATCAACTGGTGTGGCTCAGGACCCCACTCTGTCATGGTAGTCTCTGCCACATCCTCCACCCGTAGCAAAAAGGGCATTCATTAGGTTTGCCACACTATCCCACCTCAGTAACAGTACATGCCATCTGGACTACTTTTTGTTTTCCACAAGTCTAAAACGAATCATGAGAATGATCATGTGTTAATTATATTCTTTAAACTTACATGGTTTACAAATCAAATTAATATGTGCCTAATTATTTGGGAGGGACATCAGTACAAGCACCACAACTTTACTTCTGGAAAACACACAGCTAACTCCTGGCATTTCACTGCAAAAGCAATCAAGCTCATTCACTCTGAAAGACTATTTGCTTCTAAAACATTTAAAAAAAAACTCCAATTAACTGAATCTGGCCTAAACACATGGAGGTTCACAGCACTGAAGAAGGCCATTTGGCACATTAACTGGCATTGACTCAATACAGATCTGACTACAATAATCCCATTCTCCAGCTTTTGGCCGACAGCCCTGGAAGCTGTGGCAAAGCAAGTGAATATCTAAATACTGTTTAAATGTTACGAAAGTTTCTGACTTGAGCCACCATTTCAGGCACAAAGTTCCAGGCTCACACCACCTTTTGGGTAAAAGAAATTCTCTTCAATTCCCCTTTTTATGTTCTCTTACTTTAAAATCTTTGCCAGCACTTGTTGAGCCTTCTACTGATGGAAAAAAGTGTGTCTTCCCGTCCACCTTATCTCTGCCCCTTATAATCTCATTCACCTCTGACATGTTCCCCTTAAACTTCCAAGGAAAAACAAAGTCAGCCTATCCAATCCTTGCTCGTTGCTCAGACCCTGCAGCACAGGCAGCATCCTGGTAAATCTCCTCTGCATTCCCTTTGGTACAATCACATCCTTCCTATAATGTGGTGACCAGAACTGCATATAGTACTCCAGTTGTATCCTAATCAGTACTTTATACATTTCTAGCAATAACCTCACTCCCCTTGTGCTCTATGCCTTGGACAGTAAAGGCAAGTATCCCATATGCCTTCTTAGCTACCTTACTCAATTGCTCTGCTACTTTCTGGGAGCAGTGGATATGTACATCAAGTTCCCTCTAATCTTCAGTATTTTCCACGGTCGCACCATTCATAATAATGCCTTGCCTCATTAGCCTTCCTCATGTGCATTACCTCTCACTTTTCCAGGCTAAGTCCCATTTGCCACTGCTCTACCCAGCTTACCAGTGCACTGATATTCTCCCACAATTTATGGTTATCCTGCTCCCTATTTACCATCCTACTAATTTCCAGGTCATCCCTGAAGGTCTTGATGACACCTCCTACATTGAAGTCCAAGTTATTAATGTACACCACAAACATCAAGGGTCCCAACACCAAACCCTGTGGAATACAAACTGGAAACAGACTTCCAGTCACAGAAACATCATCGCCCTCCATTTCCTGCCTCTCAACCAATTTTGGATCCAATGTGCCACTCTGCCCTACATCCTATGGGCTCTTACATTTTGGCATCGTCAAAAGCCTTGCTAAATTCTATATAGATCACAAGCAAATCCATTACCCTCATCAACATTCCTGGGGATTTCCTTAAAAGATTGGATCAAATTTGTTGAATATGACTATCCCTTCACAAATCCACGCTGACTAAACCTGATTAATTGGTATCTCTCCAAGTGGAGATATATTCTGTCCCTCAAAACTCTTTCCAATAACTCTCCCACCGCAAGGGTTCGACTGACTGCCCTGTAATTTCCTGTCCTAACCTCCCTTTCTTTTTTCCAATCAATGGGACAATGTTAACAGTCATTCAGTCCTCTGGCACCTCACTTGTGCCAGGACACATGTGAAAATCATTGGCCATGATATCTTCTCCATTGCTTCCCTCAACAGCCTGGGCTTCATCTCATCTGGGCATGTGGATTTACCCACCACTTAAAAATGATGTTAAACCCACAAGTACCTCCTATGTCACATTTCTTCTACTATTTCACAGTTAAATGTTTACAGTTCACAAACAAAGCTTTTCACCGTACTTAGGTGCACATGACAATAAATCAAATCAAGTCAGTTCTCCAATCTTGGTGTCTATACTGTATCAACTTTTTTCATCGTGAAGAATGTGTCAAAATATTCAATGAGGACTGTGCCCACATCTTCCAAGTCCACATATACACTATCTCTATGATCCCTCTTTCCCTACTTACTCCCTTATTCATTATACTTTTACAGAAACCCTTTGGGTTTTCCGCTATTCTACCAACCAATGCTTTTCATGCACTTTCTTTGCTTTTCTAATATCCTTTTAAAGACCCCCACTGCAATTTTTAATGCTCCCCTCGGGACACTACCATATTGATCCCTTGTTATCTGCCGTAAGCTTTTCTTTCCTTTCTTAATCCTAATCTTAACGACAGTCATCATCCTGGGTTCTCCAGTCTTAGTGCCACCATTTGTCTTTACATATTTGCCCTGCATGCTTGATATTTCCGACTTGAATGCATCCAACTGCCCTGACAGTTTTATCTGCAAGTAGCTACTCTTGGTCCACTTAGACCAAACTGTATCTTATCTTAGTAAAATTAGCCTTTTCCTAGTTTAGAACTTTTATTTCCAACCCATCCCTGTCCTTTTGCTAAACTGTCCTAAACCCAACAGAGTTGTGCTCACTATCTTCGAACTGTTCCATAACCTCCTGCTCAGGATTGCTTTTCTTTCTTCTTTTCTCACCTCTTTCTTTCTTTCTTTTAGTTCTGTAGGTTTTTTTCTTTCTCTACGTACCATCCGAGGGAGCTTGGTGGTGGAGACAGTAGCTGGGCGACTTAGAGAGTTGGCCACGAGGTGACTGGTGTGCCCGGGCGGACCTCTGGTGGTCAGCAGCGTTGTGGCTTCATCGATGTGTGAAGCAGTACCAGAGGGGGACTCTGCAGAGAGACAGCTAACGCAGCAACGGGTTGTGACGGCAGCTGGGGCTCTGCGTAAGCCAGAATGGCGGCAGCAGCTGGCGGCAAAGAATGGCAGCAACGGTGAAGCAGAGTTGGGGCCCAAGCCTTGAGTGGCAATAAAGCCTGGTGTGCCTGACGGAGGTCAGCGGTGGCAAAGGCAGCTGGGGAGCATGGGCAGGTCTCAGCCCAGTGTGGGAAATGCATGCCCAGAGCCGGAGTGAGCAAGCCCTCTTGGGTAAAGCCCAGCTTGGACCATCTGCAGCCTGTAAAGGATTGTAATGTTTGACTTTTTAAAACTTTATTTCTTTATTTTCCTACTTTTGTACAAAGACGACTGTAGTGTTGAACATTTTAAATCTAGTTACAGAAGTAGAAAAATAAAAGAAATAAGATTTTGTAGCTAGGTACACTGTACCTAAGATGGTGTTGTGTGTGGCGACATTGTACACTTTTCACTGTGCTCTTGTACCCCATACTTGAGTACACGTGACAATGAAATCTAAATCTAAGTCATTTTCGCATATTGGTCCAGAACTCCATGTTGGGTTTTCTGCTAAAAACGTTTCTCCTAGGCGCAATTTCAGAATTTTGCTCCCTCTTGACTTTGCACATTAGTTCACATTTAAGTAGTTAAAAATCTGCTATTATTCCTTTTCTTCCAACATTTCTGTAAAACTTGATCCCATATTTGATCTTCTATCTGTCTGTGACAGTATGGGTGACTACAGTATACACTGAACAGCATATCACTTTTGTGTTTTTTTTTCACTTCTAACCATATGGACTCATGTGATGGTCCTTCCAAGAGATCATCCCTCCTGTCAGCTATGACTGATTCCTTGACCAATACTGTGACCTATTTATTCCACCCCGTTCTTCTTTCATTCTCCTCTGTCATCTGAATATTCCATAACTGGAAATGTTTAGCTGCCAATTCTGCCCATCTTTCAGCCAAATCTCAGTCATAGCTATGAGACCACACCGCCACATGCCTACTGCACCATCAGCTCATCTGCCTTATTCCTCAGACTCCTTGCATAAAGATATATTCCAATTAGCCTTGCTCACCTCACTTTTTTCTTATATAGCTTATGTTTCTTCTGCCTTCCAGAATCACTTACTTATGTTTTAACTTGTAATTCCATGTTAATTTCTCTCCCTCTGAATGGTTTGTCAGGATTCTAGCCCCCTGCCAATCTAGTTTAAATCCACCCTAAGAGTATTAGAAAATTTCCCCACGAGGACATTGGTCCCATTCCTATTCAGATGTAACCCAACCAACGCATACAGGTCCCATCTCCCTCAGAAACAGGCCCAATGCCTCAAGAATCCAAAGTCCTGCACCACCTCTCTAGCCACACATTCATCTATTTGGTTCCTATACTCTACTCCTGTGTGGCACTGGCAATGATCTGGATATTACTAGCTTCGAAATCCTGCTTTTCAACTTCCCATCAAACACCCTAAATTCTGCATGCAGGACCTCATTTCTCTTTTTTCCTATGTCATTGGCCGCAGTATGAACCCAAATCTCTGGCTGTTCACTCTCCTCCTACAGAATGCCCTGTAGATGTTGGATTATATCTTTGTCTCTGGCACCTGGGAGAAAACAAAATACTGCATGCAATTCTGGTTTCCCTGCTACAGGAAGGATGTTGTGAAACTTGAAAGGGTTCAGAAAAGATTTACAAGGGCGTTGCCAGGATTGAAGGGTTTCAGCTATAGGAAGAGGCTGAATAGGCTGGGGCTATTTTCCCTGGAGGGTCAGAGGCTGCGGGGCTGAACTTATAGAGGTTTGTAAAATCACGAGGGGCATGGACAGGGTGAATATGCAAGGACTTTTTTTCCCCCCCAGAGTGGGCAAGTTCAAAACTAGAGGGCATAGGTTTAAGGTGAGAGGTGGAAAAACTTAAAAGTGACCTAAGCGGCAACTTTTTCACACAGAGGGTGGTGCGTGTATGGAATGAGCTGCCAGAGGAAGCGGAGGAGGCTGGTATAGTTACAACATTTAAAAGGCATCTGGGTGGGTATATGAATAGGAAGGGTTTACAGGGATATGGGCCAAATGCTGGCAAATGGGACCAGATTTATTTAGGATATCTGGTTGGCATGGATGAGTTGGACCGAAGGATCTGTTTCCATGCTGTATGGCTCCATGACTCAATACCATTCCAGAGTATGTTTATGGCTGTAAAGGCATCTGTTTACTACAGCTCCTACCACTATTACACTTCTGCACTTTTTTCTCCGACACCCCGCCGAGCAGCTGGATCACCCACAGTGCCATGGCCTTGGCCTTTGCATGACAGTTGCTCTGTAGAGAAAACTATCAGGTCTCATTACTGCCCTCACTATCTATCTGGACCTGGTCTGCTTTTTCTGTGCAACAGTCATGCATTCCTTCTCTGCCCTCACTTCCTTAAGTTGTGGGGTGACATATCCTGAAATGTGCTATCCACAAACCTCTCAGTCGCATGAATACATCAAGCTGCTCCAAGCACACACATACATGTGCACACTCCACCAGACTGCCAGGAGCGTGCAGGATTTCCCACAGTACAGAATGTGGTAATTACAGGCCAGAGCTCCACAGTCAAACCAGAACAATCGGCATATGGATCCCTGTAGTTATTTAACTCCGACCTCTGGATAAATCTTATTCTTGCTCATATCTCAGATCACACTTAGGTCCATCATCAATCTCACTGCTATTCTGCAAAGATCCTAACCTCATCCACTTCTCTCAATAATGCTAACTGGGGCAGCACAGTGGCTCAGTGGTTAGCATTGCTGCCTCTCAGCACCAGGGACCCAGGTTCAATTCTCAGCCTCAGTTGACCCGCTGTGTGGAGTTTGCACTTTCTCCCCATGTCTGTGTGGATTTCCTCCAGGTGCTTTGGTTTCCTCCCAAAGTCCAAAGATGTGCTGGTTAGGTAGATTAGCCATGCTAAATTATCCAGTTTCTAGGAGAATTAGCCATGGGAAATGCAGGATTATATGGGTGGGGGGTGTGGTTCAGGGTGGGATGCCCTTCAAAGGGTTGGTTTGGACTCAATGGGCAGAATGGCCTGCTTCCGCACTGTAGCGATTCTGTGATATTAACTGCCTAACTGTCACAGGTTCCTCACCTCACCAACTCCTCTATTTTCTTAATTATATGCTTCAAATATGAGCTGAATTCCAGAAGTGAGGTGAGGTAAGTGACAGCCCTTGACATCATGGCTGCATCTGAGAGTGTGGCATCAAGGAACTCCAGCCGAACTGGTATCAGGGGGCAAACTCTTCAGTGGTTGTGGTCACATAGGAAGATGGTCACGGTTGTTGGAGGTCAGTCATCTCAGCTCAGGGACATCTCTACAGAGAGTTCCTCAGGGTAATGTCCTAGGCCCAACCATCTTCAGCTATTTCAATGACCTTTCCTCCATCATAAAGGTCAGAAGTGGGGATGTTCGCCAATGATTGCACAATGCTCAGTACCATTTGCGACTCCTCAGGTACTGAAGCAGTCCCTGTTCACGTGCAACAAGATCTGGACAATATCAAGGCTTGAGCTGACAAATGGCAAGTGACATTCCTGCCACACAAATGCCAGGCTATGACCATCGCCAATAAGAGACAATCTAACCACTGTCCCTTGGACATTCAACGGAGTTACCATCACTGAATCCCCCACTATCAACATCCTGAAAGTTATCATTGACCAGAAACTCAACTGAACTCACTGCATAAACACAGTGGCTACAAGAGCACGTCAGAGGCTACAAATAGTGCATTGAGTAACTCACCTCCTGACTCCCCAACCCCTGTCCACCAGTTTAGGAGTGTGATGGAATACTCCTCACTTGCCTGGATGAGTGCAGCTCCAACAACACTCAAAATGCTTGACACCATCCAGGACAAAACAGCCGCTTGATTGGCACTACATCCACAAGCACTCACTTCCTCCACCACCACTCAGTAGCAGCAGTATGTACTATCTACAAGATGCACAGCAGAAATTCACCGAAGATCCTGAGCCAATACCTTCCAAACCCATGACCACTTCCATCTAGAAGGACAAGGGCAGAAGATTCATGGGAACAGCACCACCTTTAAGTTCCCTTCCAAGCCACTCACCATCCTGACTTGGAAATATATCGCCGTTCCCTCACTGTCAAAATCCTGGAATTTCCTCCCTAAGAGTATTGTGGGTCAAACCAGAGAAGCTGGACGGCAGCAGTTCAAAAAGGCAGCTCACCACCACCTTCATAAGGGCAACTAGGGATGAGCAAGAAATGTTAGCCAGCCAGCATTGCCCACATCTCACAAATGAACAAAAAGAAATTGATTCAAATTCATCACCAGTTATTGATTCAGAACTATTATGATACAGATAGCAAGCCATATCAAATCAGCCTCAAAATCACTGGAATTATAACACAGTGAAATTAAAACTTCGATGACCTTGACAATTGTTCAATTGTACTGAACTAAATTTTACAAATAAAGGCTCCTGGACATCATATATATAATTTGAACAAAAACAAACAATTTATTTTTAATAATTTAACTTTAGTACAACACAGAAGAGCAACAGACAATCCAGTTAATATCTATCATCTAAGCCTAATCTTCTTTGAGTACAAATCTCCACTTACCAGCAGACTGAGACACAGTTAAGGGATCAATTAAAACAGAATATAAAAGAATTCGCATTTGCCAGTTCAATAAGCATTTCAATAATGAACACTAGGCCTTCATGTAATCCTTTGACAATGGGTTATAATACAGGTAGATAGGACTGCATATCTTGCTTCAGTTCTGAAGTCACCACTCAATGAAATAGCTTCCACTGACCTCTGGAGACTTTTACTTATTTCTTACAGACTAGGGATTTTTTTTTTCCCTCAGAACTTTCAACAAGTTGATAACTGAAGAATTATGAGCAAGCACGAAACCGAAAACAGCTTCCCAATCCAGCAGCTTCCGAAACACCACCTCCTGCCCTAAAACCCAGTCAGAGCCAGTTCACTTTTCGTTTTCTGTTTCTTTTCAACATCTCTACGGTTGGCAGGCTAGCACCTGTCTTCCCTTGAGTG
>NC_063334.1:66585009-66587495 GCF_021869965.1 Rhincodon typus
CCATTGATACCATTGGGCTGCAGGGTTCCCAAGCGAAATATGAGATGCTGTTCCTGCAATCTACGGGTGGCATCGTTGTGGCACTGCAGGAGGCCCAGGATGGACATGTCGTCCAAGGAGTGGGAGGGGGAGTTGAGGTGGCTGAATGTCTTTCAAACAATAGGCGGCCAACATCCACCTCCCTGAAACAGAGTTAACGTTTCGGGTCCGGTGACCCTTCCCGGTTCAGACCCGAAACGTTAACTCTGTTTTTCCCTTCACAGATGCTGCCAGACCTGCTAAGCTTTTCCAGCAATTTTGTTTTTGTTCCTGATTTACAGCATCTGCAGTTCTTTCGGTTTTTATTTAGTCTTCTGGCTCTTGTTGGACTCATTTTATGAGAACTTCAGCGACATTATCATAATATTTTCTGTTTGTATCATTATTTTATATTTTTATATTCATTTATAGAACGTGGGCGTCGCTGCCTGGACCAACATTTATTGCTAGTCGCTAGTTGTCCCTGAGAAGGTAATGGTGAACTGCTGCAATCAATGTGCTGTAATTTGATCCCTAAAGCCCTTAGCGAGGGAATTCGAGGACTTTTTTTTACTCAACGACATTAAAAGAACGATAATACATTTCCAAGTCAGGATTGTAAGTGGTTTGGTGGGGATCTTGAAGATGGCGGTATTCCCATGTGTTTGCTGCCCTTGTCCTTTTGGGTATTAACGGTCCTTGTTGATTCTTATTGTGGTTCCACTTGATTGACTTGGTATTTTGTATGGAATATGTGTTATTTAGTGTGGGATCAGTTTAGAATTCATTATGCGTTTGATTGGGCAATGTATTACTAAAAGCACTTCGTGGTTATTGTTGTCACCGCCTCAAATAAGTATTTACAACAGAAACAGACAGCGGTACATGACCACCAAAAATTCCAAAATAATTCGCATCTGTATTCTAACATCAAGCAACATAACATGGCAAATTAAATACCAATAAAGTAATCCGCATTAAGTGAGAAATAGACGCATTTTGTGCAATGTTGTTCCTTTTCGGTGAGTGTAACTCTTGCCAATTAACTTTCACATTATACTTTGGTTCTGTTCTTGAAGTAGTGCTTTTAAATGTCCCTGTTTAAATGGATCAGGAGTTTTTGATTTCTCCCATTTCATCAATCATCTCTTTCAAAAAGTGAAAATACATTTAAGTGGAATGCACACAAATTTAGAATATCACTGACTACAAGTCGTGCATCATACAATGATGATACTACTTTGTTAACAGTAGAGCTTGCTGTCACTTTTTTTTTTCATTTCTGAAGGTTTTGAATTCTCCTGTAGAAGTCATAACGGAGACTCGAAACGTTAACTCGCGTTCTCTGTTTCCTCTCTCCATAGATGCTGCCAGGCCTGCTGGGTTTCTCCAGCATTGCCTGTGTTTGTTTCAGATTTCCAGCATCCACATGACTTTACCTTGAACCGTTTTCCATCGAAAGAACAAGGTACGTGGAGTTATGATACCCTATCAGTCACTTTCCAACGCTACAATAAATAAATGGTCATGCTAGGTGAAAGCAAGGCCAAAATGTTGCAGTGAAGTTGCCTGAACTTTATCTCTTGTGCTATCGGGATTAACAATTCTGTTCAGTCTTCAATGGATGATGTAGGATTGTAATACTATACGGGTCCAATTGTTCGTGCGATTACTGAACAATTTATCCAGAATCATTGGATTCGATGGGAAATGTGCCGAAGTGTCCTGTACTTGTGGTGCTTTAAGTAAGATTCGCGGAGTTTAAACTGCAAATCGGAGGTTAGACGTGAGCGGCGCTTTGTCACCCGTTCTGCTCTGGGATCCCGGAAAGGGCGTGTGTGCCTGCTGTCCCCACCCGCCGTGCTGCGCTGTTTGCTTCCAGTGAGAGGCGGAGTCTCGATCTCTATGGGTGTTTGTCGATGGAGATATGAGAGCCACGTAATTAAGTTAAAAAAAACTTTATTTTCCCCAGGATGAAATCACAGTTGCTTTTGTTTCTGTTCGCGGTGTCTCTTCTGGATGCAGCCACCTGTATGACTGAGAAAAAGCGAGGCCCAAAGGTAACAGCCAAGGTAGGTTCACAGTTGCTGGGGGACAGTGAGGGGAGACAAGCAGCAGACAGCAAGAGGCGAATCCGCCCTGTCGCAACTGGATTGACAGCTGATCTGCCCAACAGCGGGGCTCGCTGAAGGGACCACCCTTCAAACGTCCAATCAGAATGGACAGAAGGCGGGAGTTCAGGTCTCAGACCCGACTGATTCGACATTACGTTGTTACATTGAGACACGAGTTCAATTGTAGGGTTAGTAGGAACTGCAGATGCTGGAGAATCCGAGACAAGGTGCAGGGCTGGATGAACACAGCAGGCCAAGCAGCACCATAGGAGCAGAGAGGCTGACGTTTCGGGCCTAGACCCTTCATCAGAAAAACGTCAGCCTCTCTGCTCCTATGATGCTGCTTGGCCTGCT
>NC_063334.1:66587595-66589345 GCF_021869965.1 Rhincodon typus
GCAGGGTAGCTAATTCAGTTACAATAGTGTAATCTCAGACTGGTACAGATAGTGGTGACAAATCCCACGCTCTCCAGTTATAAAAAGAACGAAAAAGTTAGACGTATGGGAATAGGCGGGAGAAGAGGGGAAACTCAACATATGTTAACTGAAGTTGAGGATGATACGTGCCACGTAGCATGGCAGGCCCAAACTAAACACCCTGTAATCCTGTCCGCGAAATTGCAATTTAAAACCTTATGGTTAAAGCGAGCTAAGACTAAATTTGGACAAGCCCTCGCCGTTACGCCGAGCTGCCTGTTGCTTTGAGTCCCGACTTCTCATTTGCAAACGCTAAACTGGTTTGAGAGATCACGGTTTTGTTTTAAATCAGACATAAAGTAGTGGTGCATCTCTTTCGGCATTTGGTAAATCAAAAAATGTTCAAACATCATTGCATCACGCGTGCGATATATACGGCAACGATGAATTTTCCTTTCAAACATTTGCAAAAGAGTAGATATTGGCTCATTTAATGGTGTCAGATTTGATTCCAAGATGAGCTTCCAGTCACATACTACTAAGAACTTCTGTTTGTACATCCATAACGTTGCTTGACTATGCCCCTACTTCGGCTTGTCTGTTCTGGAAACGCTCATCCATGCTTTAAAATTCCAACCCTACCGGTGACTGGAGTGCTACATGGCACCTTTCTGTAAAATTGACATAATCCAAAACTCTGCCTAATACCCAGATTCATTCACCGAGCACCCCTTGCTCATTGACTAACAATGATTCCCGATTAAGAAATGTCTCTTGATTGTCAAGGGGATCAAGGGTTACGGGGAGAAAGCTGGAGAATGGGATTGAGAAATTTATCAGCCGGGATTGAGAAATTTATCAGCCATGATTGAGTGGTGGGGCAGACTCGATGGGCTGATTGGCCTAATTTCTGCTCCTAGTTCTTATGGTCTTATGATTTAAACATTTTTCTCATTGTTTACAGATTCCTCCATTGCGTTAATCCTGACATCGTCGGATCCCTAAAATCTCTAAGTTATTTGCACCCTTCCAATTCTGACCTTTTAAACATCTCCTATTTTAATCACCCTATGAATCCCTTCGTAATCTATGTCCTAAACCGGTTATCTTTCCACTTGTACACCTCATTTTCCTTCTACACAGCAGTCCTTACAACCTGCCACTGACACTAATCTTTTGGGTCATCCGCAGGAAAGGAAAGGGTGGGATTGTTTACTTTGTGATGAAGACATTCAGAGAATATTTGATTAAGGTGATCAAAATCATGGGAGTCCAAATAGCTCTTGTGGCTCAGCGGTAGTGTTCCTGCTTCTGAGCTAGGTGGCTTGGGTTTGAGTCCCACCTGGTCTAGAGGCGTGTAAGAACATCTCTGAACAAGTTGATTAGATAATATCTAAGGGATAGTATAGAACTTCAAAAGGACAGAGATGAGTTGGTTGAATGGGCAAATAGTTGGTAGATGAAGTTCAATGCAGAGAAATATGAGATTGTTTGTAGATCAATGTAGAATTTAGGATGTTGGAGAGGGAGAAGTCACTGAGGTTAGTAAAGGCAGGATGTGAAAATTAGAACAGGAGGAGAAATAGGATAAAAGTAATGCTACGGTAATGAACAGAAATGGGAGGAAGGCCTGAGATTGAATTTAAAATGAAGCCAGTTGAAAGGAAGGACGGTATAGCATATGCACTAGACTGTAAGAAATTTCCATATAATGGAGAAAGCAATGAAC
>NC_063334.1:66589445-66606383 GCF_021869965.1 Rhincodon typus
TCTGATGAAGGGTCTAGGCCCGAAACGTCAGCCTCTCTGCTCCTATGATGCTGCTTGGCCTGCTGTGTTCATCCAGCCCTGCACCTTGTTGTCTCGGATTCTCCAGCATCTGCAGTTCCTACTATCTCTACATACTAAGTCAGTTGTTTTCTGTTTCCATGTGAAAGGTATATCCAGTACACTTTTTGTTGGCCTGAATGTGAACATGAAATGGAAGATTATTTATATGTTCTTAAGTAGGCTGGTGGCTGATGCATAGACACTGAAAATGGGTGTGGGGATATTCTGTGCAAATGACTCATTGGATGCACTATACACAAGGTGTAATCTTCATACTGCCTGCTCATTTACATGAGTACTGCATGCAGTCAGCCCTCAGCATGCTTTTAATGGTCTGCTCATCTCACCAGGGACCTCCCAAAAAAGGTAATAAAACAGAAAACACTGGAACTATTTAGCTGGTCAGGCAACATCTTTAGAAAGAGAAATTGAATTACCATTTCAAGAAGATGATCTTTTATCACTCTGATGAAAGGCCATTTACTTGAAAAATGGGGGTGGAATTTATCTAACTGAATGCATTGGGAGGGGGTTGGCATTGGAGAGGGGAGCCTGCTCACTGGTTAGGGAGCAGTCTTGAGCCCTGTGTCACTTCTGACACAATTACCACACAGTCAGCCACTTACCTGGATATTGTTGGACCTCCCACTCACTTAAAGGCCCAGCAGGGCAGAAGCCCTGACCCAATGTCTTTCAACCAATCAAAGACCAGCAGCACTCCGCTGCAGTGGTGGTCACTGTTGGTACTGCACCCGAGCCTGCAGGAGGGATTGGAAACTGGCAGGCTTTACTGGGCAGCCTCCCAAGTCAGTGACTGGCATGGCAGTCAATGCTTGAATACCAATGGGGAATTGGGAGTATGATGGGCTTCCCATCCTGCACCCTCCCTCGCCATCCAATGACATCTACTACCTTTTAACCCACCATGGGGTGAGAGGACGGGCATTAGATCCACACATTATCTTTATTTCACTGCCCAGACACGCTGCCTCATCTGGTGTTGTCAGAATTTTCAGTTTTGATTTCAGATTTCCAGCATTTGCAGGCTTTTGCTTTTATGTTTGCCAACTTGGAAACTTGCCTGCACCTATTTAAAGCAAAAGTGCATATGGCTGGAGCAGGCGTTGGGAGTGGCTGAACATGGGAGAGAGCAAGCACTTAGGTTTTCTGATGCCACGCCAGAGCTCTTGGTGGAAAGGTGCAGCAAAGTCCTGTACTAACGGCTCACCAGGAGGGCCTCCAAGCACGCAGTGAAGAGGCTAATTCCAGAAGTCAATGCCAAGTTCCTGGATGCAATGCTGCAAGAAGTTCAATGTCTCACTATGAGTATCCAAGGTCATTGAATGTATCTCTAATGCCATATCCTATCAACGGTACCATGAACCTCAATCCCTGCTCATCACCACACTTATGCTACACTTCCCATCAATAACATCTATCAGTCAAGACTCATTCCTAACAATCATATGTTTCATCTTCCGTTCAGCACTAATATAAAGCAGAAGTCAGGAGTGCAATGGAATATTCTCCACTTGTTTGGATAAATGCTGCCCCATAATACTCAAGAAATTTGACACTATCCATGACCAAGTAGCTTGTTTGATTAGCATCCCGCACACCACCTTCAACATTCACTCATTCCACTACTAGTGTCGTAGCCATAGAGTTGTACAGCATAGAAACAGGCCCTTTGGCCCACCATAGCCAAGCAGACCAAAAATACCACTCTGCACTAATCCCATTTACCTGTACTCCATCCATAGCCTAGAATGCCTTGGCATTTTAAGTGCTCATTCTGCTGATTCTTAAATGTTGCGAGAGTAGCTGTCTCCACCACCCTCGCAAGCAACGCATCAATCATTCATTTTCAAACCTGTGTATCTTCTATCTTGAATAGTCTGATGGCATCAGAATGTTCTTTGATGTGCAATGACTACATTGTGTACCATCTATAAAATGCACGTTTCTTTAATAGAACATTTCAAATCTGCAATCTCAACCACTTAGAAAAACACAGGTAACAGACACAAGGGAATGTCATCACTTTCAAGTTCATCTCAAACTTGTGTACCATCCTGTCTTGGAACTTTATCACCATTAGATGGCTTTTTGGTCTAGGGGTATGAATCTCGCTTAGGGTACTGTACAACGGTGACATGCAAGAAGTCCTGGGTTCAACTCCTAGATGAGCCCAGGTTTCTTGGGGTGGCATGGTGGCTCAGTGGTTAGCACTGCTGCCTCACAGTGCCAGGGACCCAGGTTCGATTCCAGCCTCGGGCAACTGTCTGTGTGGAGTTTGCACAATCTCCCCGTGTCTGTGTGGGTTTCCTCTGAGTGCTCCGGTTTACTCCCACAGTCCAAAGATGTGCAGGGTAGGTGGATTGGCCATGCCAAGTTGCCCATTGTGTTTAGGTTAGGTGGGTTAAACATAGGAAATTAGGGGAATGGGTCTGGGTGGGATGCTTGTTTGGATGGGCCGTGTGGACTTGTTGGGCTGAAGGGCCTGTTTGCACACTGTAGGGATTCTCTGAACTATGAACTATTCCTTTGCTATCGTTGAACACGTTCCTGATAATCCTGCCCTAACAGCAGTATGGGTGTATCTACACAACATAGACTGAAAGAAAGCATATCACCCCCACCTTCTCAAGGACATTTAGGATTGAGCAGTGAATGTCAGCTTTGCCAGCAATGCTCACATCCCATGAACAAACAAAAAAAATGCCTCCGATCCACATATCCCAACTCGCAACACATCCAGAACAGCCACATCATCTAAACATATTGCACAATAATCGCTGAGGCTGTTCCCTCTCTCTTGCAGGAGAAGGTAATGCACAAGAGAAAATAAGAGGAATTAACTGGAGGGGGAAAACCATGTCTGCATCTCCTTACTTCCCTGGGGAGACAGTGCTGTCTACACCCCACTATCAGAAAAACTGTTGTTGAGGTCTTAGGAGCTGATAGTGAAAACACTAAAAATAATGATACTCTCATTCTCCTTCTTGCACCCTTCATCTTTTTTCATTCTCCAACTTCTTCTGACTTACAATTTTCAAAATGTGTAAGTATCTTACTTTTTCCATGCTCCTCCGCACCACCATCACCACCCTTCCTTACCCATGTGCTATTTCTCTTTCAGTTACCTAAGTGCAGCCTGCTCGGTCACACTCACAGTCACCAGCTCAGATGCGGAAACTATGTATATCTTAGAGGATGGATCAGAGGCAAGATTAGCACATGATGAGAGAGTGGGCTGCAACCAAGGCATAGCGACAAAGATCGCACAAACACCAGCTTGCCAGAGGACAAAGTCACATACAACTTTTATAGAGAACTCAAATGAAGAGTTTGGTGGCCAGGCTGCAGAAATGGGCTGATGGCAAAACCCGACAAGATACTTGGTGCAGTGGGAAAACTGCGAGAAACCTGCAGTCAAAGTTAATGAAAATGGATGAGCCTGACACCAATCTGACATTGGACTTTGTGCAGAGCTTCAGACCCATCCTTTTGAGCATGAAAACGTTGTTCGACTCCACTTGAGGAACTAGCCATAATGCAGCTTCTGATAACTGCTGTCTGAGCTTCACTTGCAGAATGAACAGTTTCTGTCAAATGCCTGAGTATTCCAGCGCAATCTCAGACTGAAGTTGAGCAAACGCAGCTTTCTGCCAAGCTGGTGCCACTGTGACTATGGATAGCAGTGATCAAGCAGCTTGCAGTGTCCTAACAGTCCAGCAAACATGTCCTTCAATAGGATTGCTCAGGTACTGCACTAAGACAGTAGCAGGGGCTTCATCTTCTCTCAGGGGGACAACATTTGTTCTTCAACCCCCCACATTTCCAGCTGCCAGCCAATTGGCCCAGACCACTACCGCCCTGTTGAGGTGGCGCTGTCTGAAGCTGGCCTCATAAAGCTGCTTGGTGTTGCTGACTTGGCTGCTCAAAGGCGATCTGCAGTCTCCTCCATTGAAAGTCAGCTGTATTCCATCCCAATGCTGCAAACACTGGATAGCTCTACATATATACATTCAAGCAGACTCAACATAGCTTTGTGAAAGGGAGATTGTATTTACCTAATTAAATTGAATCTTTTTGAGGCGCTAATAAGCAAGTTAGAAAGGAGGGAACCTGTGAATGCAGCCTACTTGGATTTCGAAAGGGCATTGGATAAAGTACCACATTAAACAACAATAAACCAGATGAATTATCAGTTCAAATAGCAATTCATTTATGACCTGATAGCAACTAGGGAAACATGGATATAGGGAAACCAAAGCAGAAACCACAAAATCCAAGGGTATTTGACAATCATGAAGAACGGGATGCTGGGAAAGGTAGTGTGGTAGCTCTGCTATTTAGGGAGATGATTGAAATTGTTAGGAGAGAGGACCTTAGCTCTAATGTTTGTTCTCTGGGCAGGCCAGTTCACAATGCTGTATGATCTGATTCTCATGATGAAAGTTGCTACAAAGTGGCTAGGATTCTACAGAGTTGGTTGGATCTAATGTGGCGAATGTAGACCAATTCCTGGTCTAACTAGAAGAGCCTCTTGTGGTTAACAAGACTAGTCCTGAACCAGGGGAAACAGTCTTAGAATAAGGGAAAACCATTTAGGACAGAGATGAGGAGGAAATTCTAAATCCCCACTTCAGAGGACATTGAGCAAGTTCAAAACTGAGATTCATAGACTTGTACGCATTAAAAACATCATGGGATGCTGGGATAGTGCAGGAAAATGGTGTAAATTAGAACATCAGCCACAATCTTATAGAATGGCAGAGCAGCCTTGAAGGGCTAAGTCCTGCTTCTATTTCTTATGTTCTAAAGATTACACTACAAGATTAGAGCACATGGCATCATGGTAACATATTAGAATGAAAGTAGGATTGGTTAGCTGGCAGGAAGCAGAAAGTTGGGATAAATTGGTTTCTTTTAGTTGGCAAGTTGTAACAAATTGGATGCGGAGGATCCTTTCTCTATGAGAAGCTTCTCTGAATATGGAGCTGTGAAGAGCAGAAGCACTCCTGTAACAAAATGTTAAGGCGATTAATTGGCCCCACTCTCCTGCAAACACATCCCCAATCACTGTGACCTAACCCACTTTAATGACAGATGATTTAAAGTTAGCAGTGGCATAACTGTTGACTCCCTGTGGGCTTACATCACGTACTGGCTCTGTTAAAATGAGACCCGAGGCCCAATCTTGATGCAATATTAGATCTCACCGTTCAGGTGCAACGAATACATAAATTGGGGATAAATTTTAGGCCTATGTTTTTAGTACAACTATGAAATTGCAGAACTATTCAGTCCTGTTTACATTATTTGCAATGCTCTTTACTTTGTTCCACTTAAACTTTTATAAAAATGCTGTTTCACAAATATGTCACTTGTATAGTATCGTTTAATAATAGGAAAGACCTTAACCACTTACAAGAAAGTCACACATAGCTAATTTCTTTCTCTTTAGTACAGCAAGAACCAATTCCAACATCTCCGATGTATTTAGCTCTGTCTCTGACTGATTGCTACTGCATCTTTTCTGGCCTCCTCCCCGTAGTGGTACTGACTGCCTGTTTAGGGGTCTTCTTTTGTTCTGATGCCTCTAGATCACACTTAATGCCTGTCTTGGGCTCTTCTTCTTTCTGGGTCCCCTAGCTTATGTTCCAGATTATCAGGACATTTGGGGTTGAACATAGTTAAAGAAAATGGGAGCAGGAATGAGCATAATTGGAGAACATTCCATGCAAAATTCCAATTAACTGTTGCAATAAAGGTGAGTTTGGGACGCATGGGACCATAATTAACTGTCACATTGGTCCTGATGATACGGTATCTGTTGAGGACTGTAAAAAATGTAAATTTAATAATTCTTCCAGAATGTTACTAACAGATTTTTTTTTTCATTTTTTAAGCCTGTGGTACACATGATAGAGCTCCAGGAAACAAACAATGAAAACCTACCTCTTCAAGACTGTGTGATTGTAAATAGTGGCAAGATAGACGTGAAAACACCTTTTGTGGTTGAAGTAAATGAAGATGACTAGATAGCAGACCAGTGTCACTCAGGAATAACACAGGATATGAGAGGATGACAGTTTCTTGTAACATCTTTGTTAGTGATATACCAAAGCATTATTCTACATTTTCTACTGGACTTCTCGAGCAAGGATTGACTCATACATTTCAAAGATTATTTACAATGCAGTAATCTAGATATGGGTGTGCGGAGCATCCTTTCTCTATGAGAAGCTTCTCTGAATGTGGAGCTGTGGAAAGCAGAAGCACTCCTGTGACAAAATGTTAAGGCGATTAATTGGCCCCACTCTCCTGCAAACCCATCCCCAATCACTGTGACCTGACCCACTTTAATGACAGATGATATAAAATTAGCAGTGGCATAACTGTTGACTCCCTGTGGGCTTACATCACGTACTGGCTCTGTTAAAATAAGACCCGAGGCCCAATCTTGATGCAATATTAGATCTCACCATTCAGGTGCAACGAATACATAAATTGGGGATAAATTTTAGGCCTATGTTTTTAGTACAACTATGAAATTGCAGAACTATTCAGTCCTGTTTACATTATTTGCAATGCTCTTTACTTTGTTCCACTTAAACTTTTATAAAAATGCTGTTTCACAAATATGTTACTTGTATAGTATCATTTTTATTAAAGTTATATTTGCAACCTAACAGATAACGTACTATGATGAAATTTGTTCTCAGCCAGAAAAGTTACATTATTATAATATTTTCTTAATGATTTTAATCAAAAATGCTACTTAAGTGGAAACAGCCGTAGACCTTTGGTTACCTAGAAGGACAAGGACAGCAGATACATAGCAACATCACCACTTGTTCTTAGCATCCTGACTTTGTATGGTATGATCTGTCTGTACTGCTCACAAAACAAAACTTTTCACTGTATGTGTGACAATCATAAATCCAGTCAAAAAATACTTGGAAATATATACTGATTCTTCACTGTTGTTGATCAAGATCCTGGAATTCCCTTCCTAACAGCATTGTTGGTTTACCCATTTCAAGTAGACTGTAGTGGTTGAAGAAAATTGCTCACCATCACCTTCTCAAGGAATGATTTTTTAAAATAAAACTAAAGAAATTAAATATTTGTCATCAATATTAAACGTCTTAATATGTTATGGATTGTAAACATATGTGTAAAAATGGGTTTCTAAGAGTAATGTTAGCCAGTGTAAATAACTTCTTTGTTTAGTTTGCGATGAACTTATAGAACATAGAACATAGATCAGTACATCACAGTACAGGCCCTTCGGCCCACGATGTTGTGCCGAAATTTTACCCTAAACCTAAAGTCTATCTAACCTCCACCCCTACCTTATATTATCATCTATATGCCTATCTGATCTGCTGAAGTTGAGTGCAATTTTATTGCCTATGTCAGATCTTTATTGTGATGATTCCTGACAAAACTGGGAGATCATTTTCCAAATCATAACAGAACCTAATTACATAAACAATTTATCAAAGTTTACAATTATGATTATAATTATTTAATATTTGAGCCAAAGCAAAATGAAGATCAAGCTGCTATATTTTGAGTCATTGTTCTGGGCTTCATAGTAGGAGTGAAACAATAGCCCTCAGTGTTGACCTCGAAGAAAGCTGCAAGGTTGTGGCTATGCACTTCCACAGTGGCAAATGAAAACTGATGTCAGGTCTAAGGCTGTCAAGACATCAGCAGCAAAACAAGCATACAATCGCCTTGAAATATTGTCACCACGATCAAACCTGTGGGTTGCATTTCTGGGTAGACGCATTTTGCACCCCACTACAAAAGAGGAGAGTTATAGAGACCTATAGTACAGAAAAAGTTCTTTTTTTTGACCATCACAGACTTGATGGGCCATCAAGTCTGTGATGGTCAAAAAAAACCACCTAACCATTTTAATCTCATTTTTCCTCATTTGAAGTTACAGTTCTGTTACAGTTAACAACCAGCAGCACTAAAGAAAAAAATCACTGGCTCTCGCAGAATTCTCTAAGCTCTCAGAATCCTCTAAATTCTCGGAAAACAACCATCTGACTCAGCTAATATTCCTGACACAAGAACTCGACAGAGAAAGGCATCCTGGACAGAGAATAAGTGCTGAGGACGCGGAGAATTCTGGGGATGTATCCTAACTGTTCTTTAAAGAGAATAAGTTTTAAGTTTTTTTCGATTAATTTGGTTTATAGAAGTGGGACTTGTATTTATTGGAACAGAATACCATTAGAATTTTGTTCTATTTGGGAATAGTTAAGTAGTTATGAGGGAATTGTTTGGTTTGTTAGTGCTTCTGTTAATTTTTCCCTGTTAGAGTTAGATAGCTACATTGTTACTTGGTGATTATAGAGTCGTTGTCAGGAGTTCATTTTATTTAACCTCCCTTTATAACAGATTGGGGCTGAAAGGCAGGTTTTACCACTTTTCACATTTCCTTTAACAGATTATGAGGCGAGGTGAGCTTCTCTGGGTGTTTTGGTTTCAGTTATTGGGGTGGGGGTGTTGATCACTGCTTCATAAGAAGTGAATGATCTATCTCAGCCTCTTTCAGAGGTTCAGAACATCACAGATTCCACTCTTCAACCAATTCAATTAACTCCAGGTCCCATAAAGAAATGGCTGAAGACAGTAGATACTGCAGTCCCTATGGGTCCTGACAGTATTCTGGCATTAGCACAGAAGAATTGTGCTCCAGGGCTAGCTGCACCCTTTAGCAAAGTTGTTGCAGTACAGTTACAACTTTGGCAACGACCCAGCAATGTGGATAATTTCTGGGTGAGTATTGTCCACAAAAAACATGAGAAACCTAACCCGACAAATTGTGCTCTATCAATCGATACTTGATGATAGCAAAATGATGGTAGAGTTCTCAGCAGTGTGATCAAAAACAGCCTTTAATCAGGAATAACCTGCTCACTGATGCTCAGTTTGGTTCCATCAGGATCACTCAGCTTCTGACCTCGTTACAGCCTTGGTCTAGAGATATGGTGAGACTGACTGCCCTTTACATCAAGGCAGCATTTGACTGAGCACGGCATTAAGGAATCCTAGTGAAACTGGAGACAAGAGGTATCAGGCAAAAAATCTCCATTGTTTGGAGCTATAGCCAGCAGAAAGGAAGACATTTATGGATGCTGCAGGTTAATCCAAGGACATCTCTGCAGGAATTCCTCAGAATCAGTCACCTAGGCCCAGCCATACACAACTGCTTCATTTATGACCTTCCCTCTATCATCAGGTCAGAAGTGAGGATCTTTATTGATGATTGCACTAAAGCAGTCTACATACATTTACAGCAAAATCTAGGCAACTTTCAGCATTGGGTTAATAGCTGATAATTAATTGTACCATCACACAAGTATCAATCAATGACTGTCTTAAATTAGAGAGAATCTAACCATCTCTCCTTGATATTCAACGGTAATATAATCACTAAATTTCCAACCCCACCAACATTCTGGAGGTCATCATTGACCAGAAACTGAATTAAATCGACTATATAAATATAATGGCTACAAAAGCAGGTTGGCTGCAAGGAACTCATGATAATTCACCTTCTGTCTCCCCAAAGCCTGTCCAGCATCTACAAGGTACAAGTCAGGAGTGTGATGGAATACTCTCCACTTGCCTGGTTAGATACAGCTCCAACAACACTCAAGAAGCTTGATACCATCCCAGACGAAGCAGTCCACTTGATTGGCACCACTTCCACAACTTGTAAACATTCACTCCCTACACCACCAACACATAGCAGTGGCATTGTCTACTATCTACAAGATGCACTGCAGCAACTTACAAAGTACCACTCAAACCAGGGACCACACTCACCTAGAAGCTCAAAGGCAGCAGATCCTACTATGTGCAGGGTCCTCTCCAAGGCACATATTATGCAAACTTGAAAGAATATTACTGTTCCTTCACAGTCACTGGGTCAAAATCCTGGAAATCCATTCCTATCAGCACTGTGTGTCGCCCTGTACCCCAAGTGCTGCAGCTCACCACTACCTTTTCCAGGGTAATTAGGTAAAGCAATAAATAGTGACTTAGACTGCCATCCCATATCCATGAAGGAATTAGGAAATCATTTGATTATACCATGTATTAAATTTGTGACCCTGTGGGAATGTTTCAAAGGTCAATCAAAATGGTTCAAGGATCAATAAGCAGTAGTTTAAGGGCAGTTTTTGTAAGAGGAAGGGGGTCAAACATATAGCTCAATACAGCTAAAGTGTTGCTGCTAGCTCTGAGGAGTTGAGAGCTTATTGAAGCCCCAGCAGCTGCTTTGTAGTTCTTTGCACTTGGTGCTCAGGAGATGATTGGGAGCTGTTTGCTGCATTAGGGGGTTCAGAACATTAGCGTTCAGGGCCAGTGGCACTGCTGAGAGTTGGTGCACAACGAAAACCAGGAGTGGCATTTACATGCTGTAGGTCAGGAGATTGGAGGTAAGAGAACCCTAAGGGCAGTACTAGCTTAATTGACAAGTTGGCTGTGAAAGAGCTGGAATTGTGCATGAGTTGCGGGGATACCTATACAAAATCCTCGCTATAAACAGATATCACCGCAACTTCATCTACAGGTGCCTACTAAACAGACAACAACAGGAGGGCACAGTACGCCCTAACACACTGGCCACACTGCCATACATCAAGAACAGACCAGAACTGACAACAAGACTCCTAAGACCATGAGGAATCATGGTGGCCCACAAGCCCACAGCCACTCTACGACAAACACAAGGATTAAAGACCCAATTCCCACAACATGCAGAACCAACGTGGTTTACAAAATACCATGCAACAATTGCCACAAATATTACATAGGACAGACAGGAAGGAAACGAACCATCAGAATACATGAACATCAGCTAGCAGCAAAACGACACAACGAACTTTCCTTAATATCAGTACACTCAGACAATGAAGGTCATCAGTTTAACTGGGACATCGTAACTATAGTAGCCCAAGCCAAACATAGACGCGCACGGGAATTCCTAGAGGCATGGTTCTCGACCCGTAATATAATAAAAAAACATATAAAATTGGACCCCATATACAAACCCATACAGATCAAAAACCGGAAATGACAGTACTCATCACAATGGACCAGACAGTATAAATTCCAAGTGAAGTAGAATAACACCGTTTCATCGGAGGCTCCACTGATGATGTTACCTAGCATGGTGATGAAACGCCTGAACAAGAACAAACCAGCTCAGCGAGCAAGTCAACAACCTCACCCACAACCCAAGCTACAGATTTTTGCCAAAACTTTGATTACATCCTTCTTTTAAATACTGTGCACAATAGTCCAGATGCAGTCTCACCATTGTCCTGTATAATTGAAAAACACACTTCCTACTTTGTATCATAGGCTCATCATAGACTCATACAGCACAAAGACAGACCCTTTTGTCCAACCAGTCCATGCTGAACATAATCCCAAACTAAACTAATGATTAAACATTTTATTAGCTTTCCTAATTACTAGCTGTACATGTACATGAACATTTTTTGAATCATTCATGAGGACACCCAGATCCCTCTGCATCTCAGAACTCTGCAATCTCTCACAATTTAGATAATAATATGCTTTTTGTATTCTTCCTGCCAAAATGGACAATTTCACATTTTCTCACATTATACACCATTTTCCACACGTTTGCCCACTCAGTTGGCCCATTATTATCTTTTTGTATCTTCCTTAAGTCCTCTTCACAGTTTAATTTCCTACCTATCTTTGCATCATCAGCAAATTTTCCAAGCAAACCATCCTTTGCTTCATCCAAATCATTCAGATAAATTGTAAATAATTGAGGTTGCAGCACCAATCCCTGTGGCATACCACTCATTACATATTGTCAATTTGAAAATACCTATTTAAACCTCCTCTGCTTCCTATTAGCCAGTCAATCTTCTACCCACATCAATGTGCTATCACCTACATCATCAGCTTTTATGTTATTCAATGCCTTTTGATATGGCACCTTTTTTGAAGCTGTCCTAAGGAAATCTCAATGTGGTACATCCACCATTTCCCCTTTATCTGCTGCACATGCTACCTCCACAAAGAGCTTCAATGGATTGCTTATACGTGAATGCCCATTCACAAAACCATGCTGGCTCTGTCTGATTGTGTTGAACATATCCAAATGCTTGTTATAACTTCTTTAATAATAACTACTAATAGATGTTAAGCTAACTGTTCTATATTTTCCTGTTTTCTGTCTCCCCCACTTTTTGAATAAAAGAGTTACATTTGCTACTTTCTAATCTAATAGGTTTGCCCCCAAATCAAAGGTGTTTTGAAAAAATACAATCAATGCATCAACTATCACACTTGTCACTTCTTTTAAGACTCTAGGAATAGATTCCATCAGGATCTGAGCATTGTCAGCTTGCCCATTTACTCAGTAACACCTCTCTGGTGATTGTGGTTTTCCTGAGCTCCTCCCTCCCTTCTATTTCCTGTTTTATTGCTGTTTCTGGGATGTCAGATTCTTAGGAGACTTGCCAAGGTAGATGTAGAACAGTTCTCCCTTCTGGCAGGGTCTAGGACCACAGGACAAAATCTCACCATAAAATAAGGGGTTGCCCATTTAAGAAGGAGATGAGGAGGAACTTGTTATCTCAAAAGGTTTGTGGAATTATTTGCTATAATGGGCTGTCGAGGCTGGATCGTTAAGTACATTCAGGACATAGGTAGACAGAATTGTAGTCAGTAAAAAAAATTGATGGCTATGGGGAAAAGGCAGGAAAGTGGTGTTAAGGAGTATCAGATCAGCCATGATCTCATTGAATAGCAGAGCAGACTCAATTATTTGAACTTCTGCTCTTCTTACTTGTAACGTCTCTAGTGAAAACTGCAAAATATTTGTTTAATTCATCTGCGTTTTGTCCAGTTTAACTTTTTGGTAGGACCAACTCTGTGTTACTTCTTTTATATATTTATAGAAATTCTTACTACCTCTGTTATATTTCTGGATAGCTTTTTCTTATAATCTAACTTTTCCTTTCTTTCTCAATTTTGTGGTCACTTTTTGACATTCTTGCCAATCTTCAGACTGCTATCAGTCAAAGAGAAGTAGAGTTGTACAGCACAGATACAGATCCTTCGGTCCAACTCGTCCATGCCGACCATATATCCTAAATTAATCTAGTCCCATTTTCCAGCATTTGGCCCATGTCCCTCTGAACCTTTCCTATTCATATACCCATCTGGATGCTTTTTAACTGTTGTAATTGTACCAACGTCCACCACTTACTCTGGCAGCTCATTCCATATGTGTACTACTCTCTGTGTGAAAAATGTTGTTTCTTAGGTCCCTTTTAAATCTTTCCCCTCTCACCTTAAACCTATGCCTTCTAGTTTTGAACTCTGCCACCCCGGGAGAAAGACCTTGGCTGTTCACCCTATCCATGCCCCTCATGATTTTATAAACTTCTATAAGGCCACCCCTCAGCCTCTGACGCTCCAGGGAAAATCGCCCCAGCCTATTCAGTGTCTCCTGAAAGCTCAAACTGTCTGACTCTGGCAACATCCTTGTAAATTTTTTCTGAACCCTTGAAAGTTTCAAAACCTCCCTACAGCGGGGAAACCAGAATTGCGCACAGTATTCCTTAACCAATGTCCTGTACAGCTGTAACATGACCTCCCAACTCCTATACTCAATGCACTGACCAATAATGGCAAGCATATTAAATGCCTTCTTCACTATCCTATATACCTGGGACTCTACTTTCAAGGAACTATGAACCTGCACTCCAAGGTCTCTTTGTTCAGCAACACTCCTCAGGACTTTACCATCAAATGTATAAGTCCTGCCCTGATTTGCCTTTCCAAAATGCAGCACCTCACATTTATCTAAATTAAACTCCATCTGCCACTCCTTGGGCCATTGGCCCATCTGATTGAGGTTCCTCGCACTCTGAGGTAACCTTCTTTGCTGTCCACTACATCTCCAATTTTGGTGTCATCTGCAAAATTACTAACCATTCCTCCCATGTTCATAGCCAAGTCATTTATATAAATGACAAAAAGCAGTGGACCCAGCACTGATCCTTGTGGCACACCTCTGGTCACAGGCCTCCAGTCTGAAAAGCAGCTCTTCACCACCACCCTCTGTCTTTGACTTTTGAGCCAGTTCTGTATTCAAATGGCTAGTTCTCACTGTATTCCATGTGATCTAATCTTACTAACTGGTCTACCATGTGGAACCTTGTTGAACACCTTACTGAAGTCCATATAAATCATGTCCACTGCTTTCCCCTCATCAACCCTTTTGTTACTTCTTCAAAAAACTCAATCAAGTTAGTGAGACATGATTTTCCAAGCACAAAGCCATGTTGACTATCCCTAATCCGTCCTGGCCTTTCCAAATACATGTACATTCTGTCCCTCAGGATTCCCTCCAACAACTTGCCCACCACTGATGTCAGGTTCACTGGTTTATAGTTGCCCAGCTTTTCCTTACCTTTCTTAAATAGCTGGCACCACGTTAGCCAACCTCTAGGCTTCCAGCACCTCACCTTTGGTTATTGATGATAGAAATATCTCAGCAAGGGGCCTAGTAATCACTTCCCTACCTTCCCACACAGTTTTATGGTATACCTGGTCAGGTCCCAGGGATTTATCCACCTTTATGCATTGTAAGAAGTACAGCACCTCCCCCTCTGTAATATGGACATTTTTCAAGATGTCGCTATTTATTTCCCCACATTTTCTATCTTCCATATCCTTCTCCACAGTAAACACTGATGCAAAATATTCATTTAGTATCTCTCCCAACTCCTGCGGTTCCACACTTAGGTGGTCTTGCTGACCTTTCAGGGGCCCTATTCTCTCCCTTGTTGCTCTTTTGTCCTTAATGCATTTGTAAAATCTCTTTGGATTCTCCTTACCCCTGTTTGCAAAAGCTATCTTGTGTCCCATTTTTGTCCTCCTGATTTCCCTCTTAAGCATACTCCTACTGCCTTTATACCCTTCTAGAGATTCGCTCAATCTCTGCTGTCTATATCTGACATATGGTTCCTTCTTATTCTTGACCAAAACCTCAGTTTCTCTAGTCATCCTGCATTCCCTACACCTACCAGCCTTGCCCTTCACCCTAACAGGAGCATTCTGTCTCTGGACTCTCATTATCTCATTTTTGATGGCTTCCCATTTTCCAGCTGTCGCTCTACCTGCGAACATCCATCCTCCAATCAACTTTCGAAAGTTCTTGCCTAATACCGTCAAAATTGCTTTACACAATATTTTGTTTCCTCAAGGCTAATATGATCTTTAATATTTCTAGTTAATGATAAATTGTGGGTCTGTCCCTTGGAACTTTTCTTACTCGACAGAATATATTTATTCTGTATATTCTGATTCATTCCCATAAATATTTGCTACTACATCTCTGACCTTTTTTTAACCTATTTTAACACTTCACTTTAGCTAACTCTGCTTTTATATCCTCATAACTGCCCTTATTTAATTTTTAAAAATAGTCTTGGACCCAACTCTTTTTAAACCAAAATGTATCTGCTACCTGGGGTGCCTTCACGAGGAGACAATTAATTAATCCTATCTCATTGCACACTACCAGTTCTAGTATAGCCTGCTCTCTGGTCAGTTCCAAAACATGTTATTCTAAGAATCTATCCTGAAAACAAACATTTTTTCGAGAGAAAATAAATTTCATAACCTCTCATCTGATTAAACATTGCCTATATGCTCAAATCTGCAAGGGCTACATTTATACTTGGACTAAATAACTTCTTTATTAATTGTATATTAAAATAGTTTTACATTATGCTTTATTCCAATAATTTTTGCTTCCATGGTGTCGTACCTTAAAGTTGTAAGTCTTCAACATCCTTATTTTCATTATTTCAATGCCCTTGTAAAGTCACACAATTTCTAAATATGCCACATTGTTACTGAAACGTATTTTGACTTAAAATCAAACATATCTTGGTATTTGATTAGCCACATTGACAGTTTGCTTTACATTCACTTTCAGTGAGTGCTTGATAAAGTAAAACAGACAGGTAATTCACATCTTGGGACAGAGTTCAGATTATATTCTTTTATCCTACATCTGAGTGGTTTGCTCAGTTTGTAATGTAGATGGATTGAATGACAATAAAAGTAAGGCTTTCTATTTCTGAGAAATGCAATGTGGAGAGTTTGGTTTGATTGACCTACAATTTGCCATGCAAATAACAAAATATAGCTAGTTCAAGCTGAATCTTGGAAATGGAAAGTTGCTATACCTGATCAGGTATTCTGTTGCTAGAAATATAGAACTAGAATCAGGAATAGGCCATTTGGCCACTGAGCCTGCTCTGCCATTTAGTATGATCAAGGCTGATTGTCCAACTTAATACCCTGATCCTGCTTTCTCCCTATACCATTTGATCCCTTTAGCCCTAAGAACTATATCTAACCCCTTCTTAAAAACATTCAATATTTGGCCACAACCATTTTCTGTGACAAAGCATTCCATAGGCTTACCATTCCCAGGGTGAAAAATATCTCCTCATCTTGGTCCCAAATATCCTCATGTCCTTAGACTGTGGCCTCTAGTTCTGGATCCCCAGTCATTAGGAACATTGTTCCTGCATTTACCCTGTATAGTCCTATTAAAATTTTATAAGGTTTGATGAGATTCCCTCTACCACCACCAGCTCCCAGCAGGAACCCCCCCCCCCCCCCCCCCCCCCCCCCCCCCCCCCCAACTCCAGTGAATATCGTCCTGACCAATCTAGTCTTCCTTCATATGTCAGTCCCGCCATTCCAGGAAATAATCAACTAAATCTTTGTTGCACTCCCTCCAAGGCCAGAAGCCATCCTTCCTGA
>NC_063334.1:66606883-66610033 GCF_021869965.1 Rhincodon typus
GGAATATTTTTGTTACCCTTTATATTTACTACCATTCTATTGTCACCTCTCTTCACTAATCTTATTTTCCTCTTCAAATCCCTCTCAACATATTATATTTGCCATGATTGTTGCTGAAGGAATTAATTCAAATCCTCTATCTCCCTTGTCATCCAAGGAACCCTAGCAATGATTCCCCTATATTTTGCCTTTAAAGCCTCTTTCTAAAAGATCACTTATTCTTCCTGTCAGTTTTTGTCTTGGTTTTACTCTGGTTAGCTACACTCTCATCCCACTGAAGTTAGCACTCTTTCAAATTAGAATTTCTATTTCAAATTGTTCCTTCCTCTTCTCCATTACTTGTCCAAACCTTCTGATAAAATGATCACTCTTACTCACTGATCCCCACACACACTTTGTCCACATTGCCCACCTTACTCCTGAACATCAGATTTAGCAATGCCTGCTTGGTAGACCACAGTCATACTAGTCAAAGGTGTTCTTCTGAACATATTTCACAAATTTCTTCCCGTCCTTGCCTTTTTCTCCACCACTATCACAATCTATATCACAGATCTATAATTCTTCATACATCTCTCTAATTTTTCTTTAGAATTTCTCCTTCATAGGCTAGATATATATTAAATTCTACTCTATTATTTTATACAACTTTAATTCAATTGAATGAAACAGGTCTAGCTTGTTGTGCTCATTTTATAATGCATCGTATGATCCTCTGAACTGCATTAAAGGAATCATGCCACATTGCCATTTAGATTAGTCCCTTAACAGAATTTTGTGGAGCACTTTGTGTGCATCTACTTACATTATTAGCTAATATATTTTAGTTACGTTACAGTGTGAGTGTGCATTTCCATCTATATTTCTCAACAATTCTGACATCATACATTCTGAATATACATTCAGGAAAATGTGGTGCTCTTCTTTTATATGTATGAATAATACAAAATTGTTGCCTTTTCTCACTATGTAATTAGGGGATTGTTAGATCTTTCACTTACTTTGAAACAGAAGTTTTGTCCATTACTTTAATGCTGACCTTCCATGCTATAAATCCAACTAATAAGCACTGATCAATAACAAGATTGAAAGGCTTCAAGATGTTCTCTATTCTACTCAAAAATACATACACAAAATTGCCATATGATGAACGTTACGAGCTTATTTTTGGAAAAGTTGACAGATGATATAATTTAGTGGAGCTGCTCTTAACTAGTTCAGTCAATAGTTTCGTGTGGACACATCTCCCATGCTATTCCAGTGTGAACGACACATGCAGTATAATTGAATCATCAGAGACAAAGATCAAAGTGACAGATTAGCATGCTTAGGGCTATAGTAATATTAGACACCAATCACTAAACACAAGAATGGTCATTTAGCTTTTTTTCAAAAATACCATAAAGTATTTGGTATTATTACCCTACATTGAACAAAAATTCTTTGTCTGGCTAATACGTGCCTGGTCTCATTCAGAGTTATTAGTATTCAATTATATTTAGAAATTGCGCATGGTATGCAAAAAAAGGGCAAGAGGTACTTCAGCTAATACAGTCTTAGACAGCAACGATATTCATTTTTTCTTGATTTGAAGCATTTTCCAACCAATATATATTCACCTGCGTGCACAGACCCACTCATGTATTCATACAGACAGAGACTGAATTTGCAAAAATGACATTCATTTCTTAGAACTTCAAATAATTCAAAGGTAATCTCAGTGGCATTGACCAATAACTTATTTGTAGAAACAGCACCCTTAAGCATCTACTGCAGAAAGACAACAATATAATGGATCACTTGGGAGACAATGCTTTGGTCCAACATAGTGCTTGTCCACAAAATTGATACCTTCCATTAAAATGAGAGAGATTTGGGGGGAAACCTTCAAACAACAATGTTTAATATATTAAAAATATTGACCTTTATACTTTCTTATTAAAAGCAATTTATGAAGAGCCCTTACAAAAAATATTGTGCAGTATCAATTTATTTCAAGGATCGATTAAAAGAAGTTTATATGGTACTGTTTTAAGGATTTATTTAGAATTTTTCTACAAGCATAATATTGAAGGTTCTCTCTGTTTCATTTAACTGGAAGAAATACTTGAAGGAATCCAAGGATCTTCAAAGGCAGGAGATGCCTTCATATATTTTAGATAGAATATTCAGCAAGTAGAAAAATAATGCTAATAATTAATCACAGCAATGACAAAAAGATCATTTTGGTATTAATCTAATTTTGAATAGTTTAGAATGAATCAGTGCCTTTCAAGACTTTTAATTGTTGTAATCCTTATTTAATATGATAAACATTTTATTTGAATGGCACAACTTTATTGTGTGCATTCAGAGGCAGTAAAATAATGAAACTATAATCTTGCAATATTGCAGTACTGGTGTAAGATTCTGGCAACTATTATGAATTATTTATTTAATCTTACATAAAAAATCCATCACATTAGTTAATACATTACATTTAGTGCAGTTTATATTATAATTTGATCACTGGAGAGCCCAAATTCAGCAACACACGATATAATCTTCTTCTATGTTAAGTGCAGTGGTACACTGAAGTGTCTAGCTTCCAAGATGCAGATCTCCAGAACCACTGTCAGTCCGAAATTGAACTTGATAAACTCACAGAAGTTGACCACCATTTTTACCAGGCATTCCCATGGTACCACAGCTATCAGTTATGCAATATCAACCATTTGAGAATTTAGGGTCCTAGCACCTTACAAACCTAATATAAAAACAGTTATGTACAAAACAATAGTATGAACCAAGTCTTTCGACTTTGGTATGAGGATTAATAGGTGAAAGCTGCTCATGATTGTACCATACCTTATTTTGCTTTTCACTGACTTCAGTGAAAGTTTGAGCAGGATCCTTCATGAATGTTTGATTTGATATCATCCATTATACAGCCCCAAAATTGTAGGTTCTATCCAATGCCTTTGGTGATGTAAGAATGATTTCTATAGAGATGGACTATAGATAATCTCACTCTGTAAAAGTGCTGATTCTGACATGTTTAAACTGTTACTTTTCACCCAAGTTGTTCTGGCTATGAGTAGGCTGAATTCTCAGATCAGTAATAGAGATAACAAGGTGTAGAGCTGGATGAACACAGCAGGCCAAACAGCA